>NC_143581.1:85020734-85181234 GCF_048544385.1 Mastigoproctus giganteus
TTTTCTTTTGATCCCACAATCGACTCCCACTACTTTCTTCAACTTCATATAAACTGATCTCATTTTTTCCGTTTATATACCAGGCATGAGGCAAGAATTTCAATCTTTCATCTACAGTAACCCCTAGTTATATGGCCAAGGGGGAATATGATATGGGGCTATTAAATTAAATGGCCTCACAGTCGGGTGGCTACTTTTGCTCAGCTTACCTCTTAACATTACTGTATGGGTATTGCTAGGTGAGATTTCCATTTTGTTTTTCAGCCCAGGTCTCCATTTACAAAGCCATTCTAGATCTTTCTTCAAGTTGCTTCCTCGACTGCCCATACACCAACAACATTAAGTCGTCAGCATAGGCAATCGAGTCGCAGGTTTTTCCAATAATTCATCTATTACCTAAATTGAAAAAATAGCAAGGGCTTAATTAAGTCATACTATAACTTCTAAGTGTTCATCTATTACATATTCTAACTATATGGTTCAATGGGGATCCCTGGGGAGCTCCTCTCATCTCTCTTTTCTTATCTTAGTAAACTTTGTTACTATACTCGCATATCTCTCCTTAATATAACTATTCAAGATCATCTGGTACATCTCTCTTAAGTGAGCAAAAATACTTTGCCACTATAATCGATCAAACACCCCCTTAAAGTCAATAAAGATACCTAGGACGTAGTTCTATAGAGTCCCCTGAATTTTCTGCACAACATCTTCAGTGGATCTACTGCTCCTAAACCCATATTGTCTGGAGCTGCACATCTTTTTTCTCTTCATAAACTTTATTAATTCTCATCATAATTAACCTTTCTAACACTTTTTCCAATACTGATAACAGAGTGATGGGCCTATACGAAGAGGGATCTTTTACATCCTTTTCAGGATTCTTGAGTAGAATCTTGACATATGATTCTCTCCAAAAACTTGGAAATGCTTTATCCTTCAAACATTTATTATATATATACAGTAGCTCCTGCCCATGTTTCAAACTAAACCTCTTCACATCTTCGGGTAAGATACCATCATTACCTGGTACTTTCTTTTTCTAGAGCTACCTTTGACTCTTCCATTGTAAAGTTCAATTCACTAACCTTGCGATCCTCGAAACAAGGAGGAGAGCACGGTCCATGGAGGGCATCCAATCATAACTTCTAATTCCACTATTCTTTACAGTATGATACAATCTATCAAATTTAATTTTATTAAACAACATTTTGTATAACATACCCCATACATCTTTTCATTCGCATATTGCTGCGAAGATAATTTTTTCTCCCTTGTATCATAATCGTATATTCACGTCTTAATCTTACATAATTTAACCTTACTTCATTTCTTTCCTCTTCAATAACATTTCTTCTTAACCTCTGAAGCACCCTCCTAGAATGCATAACCCTTCTCCTCATGTCTATCTGACACAAATTCCACCAGGGTACAGAATGCTTGAAGTTCTGGCACTTCTTCATAGAGCTGGCAGAAGCCTTCATCAAAATATTACATATGATCAGAGATCCTTCCTCTGCCAAGCTGCTGTCTAATTTTTGATGATTCAGTGTCAAAAATCTTTCCACTTCCTCATCAAATCTATTCCAATTTACAGTCTTTACTGACAATCTATCACTCATTCAGTTTGTCCTTTTAAAATAAATGCATCGAAGATCGCTGGTACTTTAACATTCCAATCACTTACATTTCTCCATATTGACTCTGGAACAACAGTTACATCTATATTCAACTCTCCTTGTATAGTTGAAAAAGTAGAGGGCTGGTCCGGACTGTTTACAAAATTCCATCTCTTAGTCATAAACAACTCATCTAGTATCTGTCCTCGACTATCAATCTCGGAGATTCCCCAGGAAGTCGAGTCCAGATTTGTATCTATCCCAATCACCGTTCTTTTCCCTGCTAGATCTTCACTCACTTTCTCTAAATAATTTATATATGGAATTATCTCGTCTCTAAACTGACAGTAAAGACTTATATACTTCCAATTTCACTATTAATTTCTACATGTACTCCATGGGAGTATGATAAATCACTAACCTGAGTCACCACATGTTCTCTATTTTGTACAACAACAGCAGCCTGACAGGCGTCACCACTTTTGGAAATCTCATCAGTCATTTGATATCCTTTCATCTCTCCATTAACCACATATGGCTCCTGCAGGAGCCGGTCACCTCCAGTTTCATCTAATTTTTTTACTAGCCTGTATTGCAACATTATAAGACCATTATCCATTCAACTGCATTACCTTAAGCAAGCTTTTTTATTTCGTTATTCCTTCTATCCATAACTGGTTCTGTTTTTATATTGATTATAGAACCTTTCATACTCAGAACACTTTACTTCTAATTGAATGGTTATGGTCTATTCCCCTTCTTTTACAATTTATGCATATTGGATTTTCATTTCTTTTCTGACCGTCTTTATACAGGTGCCCCTCACAACATTTTGGTACAAGGACAAAGTCTTTCACCCTGTAAGAGTACCATTGATAGTATATTCTACCTCTTTGTATTAATAGATCTCTCACTCTTTTAGTTACTTCAAAAATCCAGTTATTCACTTTTCTTGCACTAAATCTTGAAACACTGCATACTGTCAAACTTGCTTTGGTGTCTTGTAGTGTAAAACCATATTCCTGAAGATTTCGTTCCACACATTACTTTTAACAATTCATCTTTCTCAATTTCGTTTTGAACCTCATATACTATAAGTTTTGGGCCAGGTTTCTTTGGAGTTTCAATCCTCAGACTAACTTTCTTTAATTTTCTGTTCTCTTGTAACTCCTTCATATCATCCATAGAATCAAGTTCTTGCAAAACCCCCTATGTCTCTTATTTCCTTATCCTCTTAACATTTACTTTTTTCATACCTGACCTTATTTCTTCCTGTAATATTTTCTCAACCTCTTCACTTGTCTTCATCTCATCCTTATCCGCTTTAACTAAGGTCACAACAGTATCCTTTTCCTGCTTCTTTTCAGTACCTATATCCATTTTCAAAATTAAGCAATAAGAGGCAAATTGTTGCTCCTGATCTTGAGCCATTGATTGACAATCTCTAATTCTAGATGTCAAAAGCCTCTTTTCTGCATATAAATGAATGGCTTTGTCTTCAAGTGTGTCCAACATGGCCAGTATACTATTCATGGCTGTGTGGGTCACCCTTTTTGCATCACCAAATAATTTATGGAGATTGGTCCAGGTCTTTCTTATCTCCATGAACTCCTCCCACATATCTTTTTCAATTCCAGTTCTGTCACTATCTTCTATGTCCATTTCCTGTATAATCTCAACTTCAGGTTCACCTTTACTTGGTCTCTTTTTTTTTTTTTTGCCCTAGTTCGTTTTTCATCTTTTCCTCCATGATTTTCTTTACCACCTTGTCCTTCACAAACTTGAATTTGACTCTCATCTTTACCTCCTTCTTTACTACTCTGACTTGACTAGATTCTTTAATGTGTAGTACTGCTTCCTTTAACTATTTGTAGAGGCACAGGATGCAAGAAGGAAAGCTTATGCAGTATCAGCCAAAAAAAAAAAAAAAACTCCGATTTCACCCCTCCATTCGTTCCAAATACCTGCCCAGCTCAGCCTTAAATTTATTTAGGCTATCAACCTCCACCACAAAAGATGGAAGTCTGTTTCACCAATCAACTACCCGCTGACTAAAAGCAAACTTCCGCACATCTATCCTACAACTGTCTTTCCTCAATTTGAATTTATGCCCTCTCAGGTGATTATTCTGAGCAAGAGTACGAATCCCATCAGCATTGAGCATGCTCAAACCATTCAAGGCTTTATGCACCTCAGTCAGATCACCTCGCAGGTGCCTAGTCTCCAAACACTGTAATCTGCAAAACTTAAGCCTTTCTTCATAAGAGCAACTCTTTGTTCCATTGACTAACCTTGTTGCCCTTCTCTGTACTCGTTCCAACAGCTCTACATCCTTCTTAAAATGAGGCCTCCAGACCTGTATACAGTACTCAAGGTGTGGCCTGACCATCGCCCTATACAAGGGGATAATCACCTCCTTATCCCTGTTAGAAAAATTCCTGTATATCATTGACAAGACACCATGAGCTACTCTTGCAGACTGGTTCATCTGACATCCATTTGGGCCTAAACCTAGAACAGTATTTCTTAGTTGGCATGAAAAGCCTACTAGCTTCCAAGATTAATTCCTTGAATTCTTCCTATTTAGAATTTGCTGTTGGTAACATCATCAGTTGGTCCCACTGTATAGAATATAAAAATTCTCTGAGACCACTATAGTCACCTTTACAATAGCAAAAACCCTTCCCTTTACCGCTGATGGTATTTAAATCTTTAAGTAAATCCCACATCAATACACTGTGATCACTGCCACCTAGTGGTTCCTTTATCTGTAAATTATTAATGCATGAATAGTCACTGCTGTTAATTTTATCAAGAGTACTACTCTCTCTGGTTGCCTCTCGAACATGCTATTGTAAAAAACAATCATCCAAGAAACCATTAAATCCAGAAAAGCTTTACTAGTGTGAATAACCAACCCATAAGTTCTAGTCAGTATCTGGGAAGTTAAAATCTCCCATTATAAGACATTCTGATTTACTTGCCCATTCAATTTCTCTTTATAATTGACCATTGTACTCATCAGAGTCATTAGGCCTATAGCAAACTCCTGCCCTCATTTTTGCTTTCCTAGTGCTTATATCAAACCAAACTGAACCAATATTATACTGTCCATCTATGTCAACTGGATGCACTTCCTTAGATTTTATGTGCTTCTTAACTAACAGCATCACTCCTCCTCCCCTTCTATCCTTTCTGTACACATTGTACTCCTCAAATTCCAATTCTTCATTCCTTATATCTGTGTGACACCATGTCTCTGATATCCCAACAATATCCGCCTTTGATGTTTTAGCCAGCACTTCAAATTTATTTACTATACTACTAGCATTGGTGTATATGTAAGTATACATTCACCCATTCTTACTGTTAGTTTCTCTAACACAGCCCATGTATTTACTTGTTTCATGACTCCCAGCAGTTCTTGAAATTACCATGAGCTTGCTTTCAAGGCTGCTGCTCATTACAATAGAAGCAGTACAAAAATTACTTCCACCTTTGCCTGCAACTACTGTTAATCTATTAGTCTGTGAATCACCCCAAGCTAGTCCAACCCACTTAACGTTGGCTCGATAGCATCAGCAAATGTTCTTGCAAAATAGGGGGGAATCATTTTGTTAGTACTGAAGTTTAATCAAAGCAATGTGCAATATACATTGCTTTGGTTATATTTGTATTTTTAATACAAGATAAGTTTACATATTTTTCTTAACGATAAGACAAGATAAGCCAGCTCAATAAATTTTAGATTTTTTCCCTTTCTTTTAGAGTTTATTTTGGCATTGTGGGATACCAAATATTGTGTAAAGAAAGCTCAGAAAACTTTTCCATTTGTTTTAGGAAAGGATGTGCAGGTGAGTGGGTTTCTTCATTCAATAAAATTGTATAAATGCTACACTCAAAATATTTGAAATTAAAGACTTACATTTCATAGATATTTTACGCTTCCACTTTAGTAATTTTGCATCATCTCACAAAGTACTGAAAACACAACAAACTGGCAAGTCAGGTGGGTTTGGTTTTTAGATTTTTGTGATAAGATTGCAGGCATTGAAGATTGCAGGCAATAAGATTGCAGGCATTGAAGAAGTAGAGGAGAAAACAAATGTGAAATGTATGATTTTTGGATTCTGTTAGTAATAAATAGATTGTAAACTGTGAAGTGCTATCATTTCAGCTATTTTGATAATGATAACCCATTCAACGTGCTGTTCAAGCATTATATTAGTAAATTATTATACTGATTATCTTTGAAATTGCTGAGGCTAAATGGAGAGCATATGCTTTTCTACTCAGAATAAATGGAGTGTCAGATATCATTGTAAACAAGGAGTGTTTAAATTTATGTACTATTTGATCAGTATTTACAAAAATATTCTACACATCAGTATGAAGTGTGGCTTCTGTGAGCAGTGATACAAGCAGCCAAACATCCCAGTAAGGAGTCAAGAAGTTGGCAAATTCTGTCTTGGTGAACATTAAGCCATGTTTCTTGCATTTGTGATGTGAGTTGGGCAGTAGTGATGGGTGGCAAGAGGCTGTGATCACTGAATATCCCATTGTATCACAAATGTGTTCAATGGGTGAGAGATCTTCAGGTCAGTGAGCTTGGCCACATACATAATTCACACGTGAGAATTACATGCATGTGGGTGGGCCTCATCCTATTGAAAAATAGCATTTGGGATGAATTGTGGAAAGGACATAGGCACTGTCTTAGAATGGTTTCAACATAATGTCTGCTGTTAATAACTCAGAGGTGAGTAGCTCTTGTAACGGATTTCTTCTGTACCATGATTCCTAGTATTTGCCTAATATGCTGCTCTGTGATGCAGGATGGATTACCTCTGACCCATTCATGTCTTCCGACGTTCAGAATGGCCATCATTGAATCTCAAATAAAGTTGTTTTTGTCTCTAGGGCGACATGATACCATTCTTGTCTTCAAGTAATGGCAAGACTGCATGCAGATCTACTTCTTGCTGTCATTTATTATTGTTGTATTTTTGACACAGATGCATACTGGGTTGGAACTATTATGTTGGATCTTGGACGGGTTGTGAGAGATGTGTGTTTCATGTTATTAATCAGCCAATCCACTGATCCTCTTCTAATGTCACCAGATCCCTGACATTATCAGAATACCTATTTTAATTATTGTTGTCGACATCATCCAACTTATTTGGGCATCATGAGCCATGTGAACAGGGATTTGTCACATTAACCACTCAACTTCTTGACAACGCAGTGATCTGACCATGTCAAAGACCAAATGTATGTAATGTCACCTTATATGACATTAAATACAAGTGATGATTGTGTTAAAGGCAGCCATTTTCTTTTGTCGGCAAAAGCAAATGGCTGCATTTATACACATTTTTGTAGCACTTTCAGATTTCTATGTCAAGGTGGTAACAGATATTGTACATTCAAATTCACCCATCAGATTGATATGCTAAACATTTTACATCCATATACATCACACAATTATGCATACATAACCAATAACATACCATAAAATGTTCAGGTACATCCATCCCTCCAGTTGTTGTAGGTGTAGAAGTTTCAATGAAAACTGTCTGATGGGGGATCGGGGTAGAATTGTCTTGAATTATTTTACACTTGTCTGATGAGGCCTGTGATGTGACTATATTATACTTCATTGGGATTAAAAGGATATCCAGTGTACTGTGTTCTTTGTGCCAACACATTATGGGTAATTTTCTGTGCCACTAAACATTACTTAACTCTGCACTGGAAAAAGTTCTGGAACTCAGACTCTACCACTAAATATTGCCTTAACATAAGGCAAAATTTATGAGTAATTTATGACTAAAATTTATGAGTGAAGTAAAAAAAAAAAAAAAAGTAAAGTGCAGCCTTTATCAGCCCACTGCAGGATGGAAGCCTCCTCAACAATTCATGTTGAGGGAAATGGACCATAATCTGCCACGCTGGTCCAGTGCGGGTTGGCAGATCGACCATATTCAGCAGTCAGGGGCTTGAACCCCGGTCTACTCAAAGAGCGTGTGCCACTGCACTCCCGCTCCTGCCCACTCGGCTACGGAGGCCTAAAGTACTGTAATAGAGAATTTTACTGAATTCTAGCTTCTATTAACATATATAATGGGGAATTTTAACTTCCCAGATATTGAGTGAAACTTGTGGGTTAGTTGCTCACACACCAGCAAGACTTTTGTGAATTTATTGGATGATTATTTTCTACAGCAGCATGTTGGATAGGCAACCAGACGGAGTAACACTCTTGATCTGACTATCAGCAGTGATTAATGCATTCATGCATTAAGAATTTACAGATAAAGAAACCACAAGGTGGCAGTGATCACAGTGTACTGATGTGGGATTTACTTAAAGATATAATACTATCAGGAGTAAAGGGAAGGGTTTTTGCTTTTGCAAAGGTAACTACAGTGGGACCAACTTATGATGTTACCAACATTAAATTCTAAATGGGAAGCATTCAAGGAAATAATCGTGGAAGCTACAGGGCTTTTCATACCAACTAAGTATTATTATTCAAGGTTTATGCCCAAATGGATGTCAGATGAACTAATGAGACTTGTGGCTGAGAATAAAAATGCATGGGATGCATATAAATTATCAGATGACATAGAAGACTATGGTAGATATAAGCTAGTCTGTAATCAAGTCACAAAGGAGATTAGATAAGCGAAGGAAGATTATGAGAAATCTTTAGTAACTGATGCAAAGAAAAACAGCAGAGTTCTTTACTTAGGTAAACTCTAGTAGGAAAGGGATGAATCAGATTGGTCCACTTGATATCAATGGTTTGACTGTAGATGATCATTCTCAGATAGCTGCAAAACTAAATGAGTATTTTGAATCTATATTTACACGAGGAGTTATTCAAAGAGCATATGGCCAGATGTTTATCAAACTCTAACAGGAAGTTAAATGATTTTGTAATAACTGAGAGCAAAGTGCAGGAGAAATTGTTGAAGTTAAATAAGAAAGGCACCCGGGATGGATGGGATCTATCTGGTGATATTAAAGGAGGTGGCAAAGGAAGTAAACAAACCCTTAGCCATAATTATGAAAGCATCCTTGGACTCAGGGGTAGTCCCCACGGACTGGAGCTGTGGAAATGTATCTCCAGTTCATAAAGGGGGATCAAAGGATTACATGAGTAATTACAGACCTGTTAGTTTGATGTCTGTTCCTGGGAAAATAATGGAGTCACAGGTTAAAGAAGCATTGCAGGACCATCTAGACAATGCTGCAGTAATAATTCAGACAGAGCGTGGAGTTTTTAAGGGAAAGTCTTGTCTTACCAATTTTATTGGATACTATGACATGGTCACAAAGGAACCGGATGCAAAAAATAATTTTGATGTCATATAATTGATTTTAGGAAAGCTTTTGATACTGTTGCACATTGTTGTTGAAGACTACTGTACAAATTGTAGCAATAATGTATTGTTATGTAGCAATATGGTATGGTATGGTATTGTTATGTAGCAGTATGGTATGGTATTGTGGGCAAGTTGCTACAATGGATAAAAGGATGATTGAATGGGGGAAGACAAGAGTGGTGATCAATGGACAATGCTCTTTGTGGACTAATGTTATTAGTGGTGTCCCCCAGGGTTCAGTGTTGGGCCTGTTGTTGTTTTATATATTTATCAATGATATTGATGAAGATATATCAAGCATAATGTCAAAGTTTGCAGGTGATACAAAGGTTGGCAGGGTTGTTAATAACAGTAATGACAGTATGGTGCTGCAACAGGATTTGGAAAAGTTTGGTAGATGGGCTGAGAAGTGGCAAATGAAGTTTAACATTGAAAAATGCAAAGTACTGCATATGGGTACCAGTAACCCCGGAGAAATGTACCAACTGGGCAGTGTTACAATCAGTGTAGTGGAGAATGAAAGAGGCCTGGGGGTAATTGTGCAGTGAGATTTGAAGTTTTCTGAGCAGTGCAGAGAGGCTTCCAGAGTAGGTCATGAGATCTTGTCTATGATATGCAGGAATTTTGCTAGCAAGGATAAGGAGGTGATTATCCCCTTGTATAAGGCAGTGGTCAGGCCACATCTTGCATACTGCATACAGGTCTAGAAGCCTTATTTTAGGAAGGATGTAGAGTTTCTAGAACTAGTACAGAGAAGGGCAACAAGACTTATGAAGAGAACAAAGTGGTGCTCTTACGAAGAAAGACTTAAATTCTGCAAATTGCAGTATCTGGAGACTAGGCATCTGAGAGGTGATCTGTTTGAGGTGTATAAGGCCCTGAATGGATTGAGCAGGCTCAGTGCTGATGGGATTCTTCCTCCTGCTCAGATTATACGCCTGAGGAGGCATAAACTGAGGAAAGACAGTTGTAGATTAGATGTGCAGAAATTTGCCTTTAGTCAATGGGTAGTTGATTGCTAGAACAAACTTCCATATATCATGGAAGTTGATAGCTTAAGTAAAGTCAAGAAAGAACTGGACAAACTTTTGGCACGAATGGATTTTTTTTTTTTTTTTTTTTTGCTGATGCTATATAAGCTTGCTTTCTTGAATCATATGCTTCTGCTAATGCATCTTCCAGTGGATATACTATTGGTGCATACCTCTAACCTCTCTGGGTTTGCTAGAAAATTTTTGATATTTATGTCTTTTATGGTTTTATGGAATTATTGAATTATAGTATATTTTATAAAATTATTGTATTCTTCTGTATTTTAGTAATATATAATAGTAATACATATTACATTTTGTATTTTATTTATTCAGAACTGCTACTTAAAGCAGTTTCTTAGTCTTTGTTAGTATTAGCATGTCTGTGTTCCTTGTTCACCTGTAAATGCTTAATTATTTTAGTTATTTGCTTTTAAAAATATTTTTGGAAATGTGCAGAATGCATGTGGGCCAGTTTCTTTTCTGTGAGTATTGTCTTCTGCAAATGTCATAGGTACTGAGCATTATTGTGGGAGGGGGACTTTTATTTTATAGGTGGAGAAGTGTTATTTTCTTTGCCACTTATATACACAAACTGTTTGCTAAATTGTATATTATTGTATTGTTTGTTTTCGTGTACGTAAGTGAATTAATTTTTAAACAAAACATAGCCTGATGGGTGAGTATTAGCATTAGTGAAGGCATATGACGCAACAAAGCAAGCTTATACAGCATCAGCCAAAAAAAAAAAAAAAAAAAAAGAACCCATCCATTTCACTCATCCATTCATTCCAAAAATTTGTCCAGTTCTTCCTTGAATTTACTTAAGCTATCAACTTCCATGATAGATGGAAGTTTGTTCCAGCAATCAATCACCCATTGACTAAAGGCAAATTTCTGCACATTTATTAAATTTATGTTTAATTAGTTTAATAAATGCGCTAAGTTTGAATTTATGCCACCTCAGGCTTGTAATCTGAGCAGGAGGAAGAATCCCATCAGCAGTGAGCTTGCTCAAACCATTCAAGGCCTTATTAACCTCAATAAGGTGAGAGGAACCCTTTGTTCTTCTCGCCAATCTCGTTGCCCTTCTCTGTACTTGTTCCAACAGCTTTACATCTTTCCTAAAATTAGGTCTATAGACCTGTGTGCAATACTCAAGGCATGGCCTGTCCACTGTTTTATGCAAAGGGATAATCACCTCTTATCCTCTACTAGCAAAATTCCTGTATATCATTGACAAGACCCAATGAGCTGCTCAGGTGCCTGTTTGCACTGCTCAGAAAACTTCATATCTGACTACACAATTACCTCCAGATCTTTTTCATTCTCCACTATTTTTGTGTAGTACTGCACAGTTGGTACATTACTCTTTTTCTAGATCCTGCCAACTTTCATATCGGCTGTAAACTTGTACAATAAGCCTGATATACCTTCATCAATATCATTGATAAATACAGAAAGCAGCAATGGGCCCACCAACCCCTAGCAAACTCCACTAATAACATTAGTCCACAAAGAGCAGTATCCATTGATTGCCAATCTTTGCCTTCTCCCACTCAACTATCCCTTTATTCATAGCAGCAACTTGCCCTTAATGCCAGACTTCTCCAATTTGTACAGCTTTTTTTTTTATTGTGCAAAAATATCAAAAGCATTTCTGAAATCCAGGTATATGATAACAAAATTGTTTGCATCCAGTTGCTTTGTAACCAAATTGTGGCATCCAATCAAATTGGTCAGACAAGACTTCCCCTCAACAAACCCACACTGTGTGAACTATAACTGTAGTTGTTTTTGCGCCAGTAAAATCAAAATCAATCAATCTGAACTATAACTGCGGTCTTGTCAAAATAATCCCGCAATGCTTCTTTAACCAGTGACTCCATTATTTTCTCCAGAACAGAAGATTAACTAACGGGCCTATAATTGCTCGTGTTACCTTTTGATTCTCCCTTTGTGAATAGGGGATAGATTTGCACATCTCTAGTCTGTATGGACCTCCCCTGAATCCAAGAATGCTTTCATAATTATGGCTAAGGGCTTGCTGTCTCCTTTAATATAACTGGATAGATACAATCCAACCCATGTGGTTTTCTTATATTTAACTTCTACAATTTTTCCTCCACTTTGCTGTCAGTTATTACAAAATTATTCAGCTCCTTGTTAGAGTTTGATAAACTTCTAGCCTCCACTTCCCTACTTACATGGGTGAAGATAGATGCAAAGTACTCATTCAGTTTTGCAGCTATGTGATCAGGATCATTAACAGTCGAACCATCAGTATTAAGTGGACCAATCTCATTCGACCTCTTCCTTTTAGAATTTACATAATAAATTCTGGGAGGGGAGAGTGGGGTGATATACACTATACAACCAAAGATATTCAGACACTCCCTCCACAAATATTGCATATTGTGCTAGAAGTGCTCCACAGATACTTATTGGGAAAGAACCTGCAGACTTTCAGTATGTGGTGTTTGGATGTTACAGCTGAAACATTTCTGGCCGCAACTGTGACTCGTGCAGAATTCATTATTGTGAGTGCTATTCCAAAGTTGAAGACTTAAGTTATACCCTAAAGGGGGGGAAGCAAAGTTCTGTACTGCCTCACAAACTTGGAATGTATTTGGCAAACCATAAAGGGGATGGTTTGTCTAACAAGTTCAGACTTGTTCTGTTGCTGGTAGTTTCTGAAACTGTGAACTTTAATCTACTTGGACATTTTGTATAATATTTTGTATCACTTACTCTACACCGTATAGCAGTACTTTGGAAAAGCCTTATCAATGCAGCAAAACAGGACTTGGTTTGGAATGTTGGAATGGCTGGCTAGCTTGGAGCTTTGACTCATGAGCCAAAACATTATGGCCACCTCTGTCTTGAATGGAAACATCCCACAGTGCTGTGGAGTGACATCACTGACCAGCACAACATATATAGTGACAGGCACAGATAGTGCCTGTAAGTACAAAGTCCACACAAGGGGAAAAGGGAAAGAACTCTTCCGTTTTTCTCTTGAGTTTGAATGGGGAATGATTTGTGATGCTAAGCAAGCTGGGCCAGCATGTCAGCAAATTCATGCATTGTTGGCTGTTTGAGGGATGCTATTGTGAAGGTGTGATGGAATGGTCTGAAGAGGGACATACAACCACTGAATGTGCCAGGACAGGAAGGCCACCTCACACTGGTTGATAGTTTATGAATGGTGATTGACATGTGCTGCTGGGACAACAAACATCTCACAATCCCTCAATTAATGGTAGACTACAATCAGGGTGCACAAAGAAACATTTCTGAGCAACCATCCAGTGGACTCTTGTGGAAAGGCAACCTGTTGATGGGCCATCATCAACACCTCCACCTGCAGTGGGGACAGAGCATTATTTTTGGACATTGGATGACTGGAAGAGGATTGCCCAGTCTGATCAATCAAGGTTCCAGCTCCATCATGCTGTTGGAAGTGAGCAGGTGGACAGCTGCAACCAGACTGCACAGTTAGATGAAAACAGGCCAGTGGCAGTGATCTCATAGTTTGAGAGATGTTTCCATAGCATCACTGGTTCCCTTCATCTCCATTGAACACTCCCTCACCACCATGTTCTACCTTGGTATTGTTTTATATCAAGTTTTGTCCTGCATGGTGACCATGTATCCAGATGGTGTTGGACTCTTTTACCGAGACAATGCTACTGTATCACATGGCCTGCATTGTGGAGGAATTGTTTGAGGATCATGTCCAAGCATTTTGTCTGCTTCTGTGACTACCAGATTCCCATGACATCAATCCTATTGAACATTTGTGAAATGTGGTAAAATGCAATGTTCACCACAGCTGGTCAATTTCTCCTGCATTCTTTGCTTATCTGCTTACATCTCTTCTGCTGTTTGGCCATTATGCACTCTGGCTCTCCAAGTAGTCTGATATCTTCTTAGTAATGCAGTTGGTCAGGCTCCTGTACATTGTTCGGAAACAGGTAATTGTGAAATGTGGTAAAATGCAATGTTCACCACAGCTAGTCAATTTCTCCTGCATTCTTTGCTTATCTGCTTACATCTCTTCTGCTGTTTGGCCATTATGCACTCTGGCTCTCCAAGTAGTCTGATATCTTCTTAGTAATGCAGTTGGTCAGGCTCCTGTACATTGTTCGGAAACAGGTAATTGGTCTGTACTTTGCCAGCTTTATGGTATCTTTGTCCTTAAACTTCACATAGGTGATTCCTTGAGTTAAAGACTTTGGAACTTTGTCAGTGTGACTTATCTGGATCAACTCCCTTGCTAAGTGCCCATGTGTGCATCTTAAATTCTTGTGCCGCTAGTTGTGTTATCTATTCCTGGTGTTCGGCAGTTATGGGACTTCCTGGCTAGCTTGTATAGATATAGATACTTGTATATATAGATACGGTGTATAGATACACCATAGACAACTCTTAAGAAACTATGAAGTGTTGTAGGCATCATTTGCTCTGTTTCTCATATTGTGCTCTGCCTTCACGACAAGTTGCCATGATATTGCACTACCTCGAATAAGTAACACTTCACTAATAGAGAAGACTATTGTTACTTATTCTCGGTGAGTACCACCACCCAGACGGCACTGTTTCAAGGCTATTGGCCTATCATCAGTGGATGGGCAGGTACCCTGGTATTGTAGACATGATGACCCAGTTTTGAAGATAATCACACAATGTGAGAGATGCCAAAAGGTGTATATGACAATATTTAAAATAACTAAATGCACAAGGCATAATACATTAAGAGTTTCATCCAATGCACTCATCGATAATAAACTCTTAACTCTTAACGTATTATGCCTTGTGCATTTAGTTATTTTAAATATTGATCAACTATTATTGTACATCGTTCTCTGAATCTCCCATTCTGTCATCTTTTGTACTTCCTTGGTTTTGTTTTTTTTTTTTTTTTTTTTTCTATTCTAGATTTATTCAGGGGCATGGATGATGTGGCTAACTTTCCTGCTCCCCAGGTTGCCCCAGAACTCCTTGAGTGCCTTCTGGTTGGGGGATCCATTACTTTCCTTCTCCTATTGTCCAGTCTTCCTGTAGAAGGTTTCTGGTTTTCATCCAATACCTCTTGTGTGTTTTCTATTCTGGCTTTCATCCAATACCTCTTGTCTATTTTCCTCTGGGCACTCTCCCTGTAATGGCAGTCTCTTGCTGAGTGCCAGGAGTTTGTGCTTGTGGGTATCAAGGTATTCTTCAATCCTCTGATTATAGGTCTCATGTTTGATGTGGATGTTGTCTTTCTTGAGGATGGCCTTCAGTTTTCTGATCCGATCCTTGGTACTGGGTCCATTGGCCTATCTTCACTCCTATCTCTTCTGTCTTCTGGTTAGCCTTCTTTCCCAGGCCGATGGTTCCTTGTCTTTGCATTTTGTGTTATGTTATTCTCTGGTTTCCCTTCCATTCATTCTAGTGGCTGCTACAGCGGCATAGTAAATGGCTGTACAGATGGTGTTTTGTGTTAGTTGATCGTTGTCCATTATTGAGATAATCTGGTATTATTTGCATATTGAAATGGTCTGTGACTTGCCACAGAATCCTTTTAGGTCTCTGCTTTGGTATTGTGTGAGTTTTTGTGGGGGTACATGCCCTTGAATTCTGCGAAGGCCTTCCACTCAACTTCTATTCTGGATATCGTCACCTCATCTATTTACTCTTTGGCTACTGCATGTTACAATTCTTGTACGTTGCTCTTCCTCTTGTTCTGATTCAGTTGTTTGTGTTCTTTATTCTTTATAGTTATTCCCTCACATCCTGCTTAATTTTTTCCAATATTGTAGGTGCTATCAGGTTCTTCACGATGATGATCCATCTCTAGTCTGCTCTTCGCTATTTCCTTACCTGAATTACAATTTCTTTCTTGACCCTTTTTTCCCTAGCATTTTTTTTATGTGAAACTTCCTTGGGTACCTCAACTGAGTAAATCTGATTGGTCACAAAAATTCGACACGGAAATGACATCATTTGCAGTTTTCACCACAGGTGAATTATTGTAACTTTTATTCATGCAAGCATACTTGTTAGTCATGGGATATCTACCTAGTAAAGGCCCACCTTTCACTCAGATAAGGGCAGTCACACAGTGAGGCATTGAGTCAACTAGTTCACAAAAGTGTTCCACATTTCTTTCCAGCCATTCTTGCTAATAATTCCAATGCATTCCTGTGTGGAGGTTCCAAAACGCAAATGAACCTTTCCATAACATCCAAAAGGTGCTCCACAGGATTCATGCCTGAATGGAGAGGCCACTCATTGGTGGTAAAATCTGCGGAATGCTCTTCGAACCATGTTCTAGTCACCATGGCTCTTTGAAGAGGGGCATCGTCCTGCTGGAAGAGTCCATTGCCCAGCGGATGCACGGTGACCATGAAGGGGGACAAGGTGGTCTGCAAGGATGCAAATGTAACCTGAACCGTTCAGAGATGCATCTAGATGTACCCAGTGGTGAACTGTGAATATTTTAACAATGGGTTCGCAGTTTTTCCAACTTTCTACCGTGTAAATTTGATCGGTCACGGAAGTGATGTCATTATTATTATTATTATTAATATTAATAGCCATATGGTGCAAGGAAGCCTGAGGCTTATGCTGCACCAGCCAAAAAAAATTTCTGAGTTACCCTGTGTGTGTGTGTGTGTGTGTGTGTGTGTGTGTGAGAGAGAGAGAGAGAGAGAGAGAGAGAGAGAGAGAGAGAGAGAGAGAGAGAGAGAGAGAGAGAGAGAGAGAGAGAGAGAGAGAGAGAGAGAGAGAAGGAAATCACCAAGAAAGAGAAGAATGATGATATCCAGCTGAGGACCCCTGGGTGTGCCAAGCCCATACTCACCAGATGTGAGCCCCTGGGGTTATCATCCATGGCTTCCGCTAGAGGTGCTTCCCACGCTCGCACTACTAGTAGTGTGATTAGAGCGCGTGATGCATTTTTAGTGATCGATATGATATCTCGAGTCGGGTGGATTTAGAGGGGTGGACAGATGTGGCTTATTACCCCCTTACCATGCATATAAGTGAATGTGTAAAACGTTCCTAGGTCTATCTAAAAAAAAAAAAAAAAACTTAAAAACCTGGTTGTCATGCCTCGCTTTATGATGATAACTGGATGCAACAGTGTCTGGAGTTCTAACTTTTTAGAATTTTTGAATAGTATGACGTCACAATCATGCTTCCTGAAGTTACTACTGCAGTAAGTATGATTGCAACAATAAAAATATTTGTCAACAATTTCTTTTTTTTTCGTCTCGCATTTTCGTTACATTCCGTTGTTAGGTTCCCCTAACAACTGCGTATGTCACTTCAACTACAAGATCAGTACATCAATCGGTGCTATTTTACAGAGATATTTGATATGTTGCACTCGCAAGTATACATCTCTAACTTTAGTTATCATAAATCCATTGTATCTTGTCTTCCAGAAATTGTGAAAATCTGTGAATGATCAATAAAATATTTACAATAAAAAAGCTCTTATTTCGTAATCGATATATATACAAATCAAATACAAAAATACCTAAAAGAAATGCGAAGAATGTTTCGCATAAACCATCTACCGTGTGTGCTCGACACACGCAACTTTTTTATTATTATTATTTTTTTAACAACTACATTTTTTTTTCATGATAAAATTTTAATATTGCGAAGAAAAAATAACACAAAATATTTCCCATATCACAAATAACAAAAACTATCACAAAACATTCCGCAATATAAAAACAAATATTACATAAAAAAACAAAAAGTACACAAAAAATCACAGATTACATTAAAAAAAAAAATGATTTCACAAATATTCAAGAAAAATTGCCATATGCAATTTACTTCTTTATTAATATTTGTTGTCGATCTTCTGCTTTGCTCAATAGCTGAGCAATGATTACAGAGGAATGATTTGACGTAACGATCCAGATCAGATCGAAGCAATGGTTTTCCCATTTAGATGTATGATCATCATAATCTGCAACATGTTTAATTGTCACAGTATTATCATTGCGCTGGAAGATCACTCAGCTTCAGCACTTCTAATCACAATGGTTTCAAAGATATTTTCTGGCTTTCTTAATTTAAAAGGTAATTTCACTCGATTTTAAAGATAAAGTGTCTTTGACAAAATCTCTAAAATCATTAGTTTTTATTTCATATTTTATCAGAAAACTTAAATTTCTTATTCGGTTTTCACCATCTTGCCACCAAGACGAAAGTTCTTTCGTATTCTACGATTTCGGGTAGCATATGTTTAAAATTTCTTTCAATGGTATCGTTATTTTTTTAATTTAATTTAAATTATCCTGTTGCATTAATAACTTATCCTTTAAGGATAAAACAGTGCATTTAATAACTTGTCACGAGGTAATTTTTTTTACTTTCGATTTTAATTCCTTCAAATTAGCAATAGCATTCATAGTTTGAATAATTAATTTGTATGCTTTTACCATTGTGATTCTGTAAAGCTTCTGAAAGGTAAGAGTGCTCCTGCAGGATGTTGATCATTAGTGCTAAATGGTTAAGAAATTCCAAATTTAAAAGTAGATTTAATAATCCTGGATTATTTGACTTCTGATTCAAAATGTTTGCACAAAGTGGGATAATTCCTCCAACCCACAATTGCCGTCCGCAAGCTACAAGCTGCTCATTGTGGCTTGAACACACGACCAATCTTTATAGTTTCCACATCAAGTTCTTTAGCAGGCGCCTCCGTAGCCAGGTGGGAAGGAGCAGCAGTGCGTAGCACACGCTTCTTGATTAGACCGCGGTTCGAGCCCGTCACCACCAAATACGGAGGATGCGGAAAGGTCAGGGAATAACCACCGCATATCCCCGAGCAATATGGCCTTAGTTGCTAATGCTCCTAAAAATCAAATAACAATCAAATAACTCAAGTTCTTTAGCAATCATCCTTAATTCGTGCTGGTTTTTTGAAGATTGGTGATAGTTTTTTTTTTTTTTTTATTTTTTATTATACCCGGTATGCCATTATATTTTAGAACATTTTCACAGTGAAAGGCTCGACAAAGTTTCAAAATCTGCCAACATTTCACCTTTGTAAAGTTTACATAATATCTTAGTTGCCTCAATCCCCCCCCCTCTACATTGCTACTCTCACTAGTTCCTTGAATAAAGTGCAAAATGTCGGAATCACACGGATATTCAGCTACTGCGACCATGTAAACATAGACAGGAGAAATTTTCTGCAAGGCATGGATCACTCACTTCTCCGAAAAACATATGCCTGTTTGTCAGAATAAAGGGGAACCACAACACAGGTTGACCAGAGGCTATAATTCATGGCGAGAATCTTCTTAATCCTCTGACTGGCTATGGAAAGCATATTGACTAGCACGACTTCTCAGTATGTGACTGCATAGGTTTTACGGACACCACTAACATTGTGAAACGGTAATCCCTTTCACCCTTAATTCGCACTTTCTAATTACCTAAATTGCCTAAAGGCCAGAGGTGAGAACAATCCATACACAGTTGTCTCTTCTAATCTGTTTGTTACACGGAAATTTTCTTCGTTCAATGGAAACTATTTTAAAGGTTACCAAGGGGAATCAAAAAATTTTCTATAAAGAAGTTCGTTAAACAGAGGTCCGACTGTAATTAAATCAAAACTAAAGCAATTTTAAAAATACATAACCGATCGATTGCACCATTAAAATGCTGGGAATTGGGCCCCACTTGCCCCACCGTAGTTTCGGCTCTGGATACTCAATAAATGCATTCAGGATTTCATTTGTAAAATAAATGATAATCTGAACAATAGGCTCGCAAATTTTAAAAAATAATAACAATGGGGTCTTGTGAGCCCACTATAGCTCACCACTGGATGTACCAGAGGTCCCAACGTGTGCCAGTTGAACATGCCGCAGCCCAAACCACTACGATCGTCTGCCTGCCTGAACAGTTCCTTCTTAACATGACAGGTGCATAGCGTTATGTAATTTCTGCCAGTTACCCTCCCTTCTGCTCGAAATAACTGGAAATGGGGCTCATTAGACCATGAGACCCGTCTCCAATCATGCAAGGTACAGTGCTGATGTTGTTTCGCCCAGTTGAGGCGTAGAGTCCTGTGTTGTGGTGTTAGCAATAGGACTCTGGTGGGTTGGCAGTTCCCATAATGTATTGGGACTAATGATCATCTGATGGTCTGGGTTAAGACGTTTTTGGCAACTCCCTTGTTGATGTCAGCAGTGATTTGTGCCACTGTCGCTCTCTGGTTGGCTGAAACAATGCGAGACAGACATCGATGGCCACGTTTGTCCATCACCTTTCTCTGCCCACAGCACTGTCGATGTTGAGATGTTATTCCAGAAATGGCATATTCCTGATGCACTCTTGATACTGTCAAATGGGGATAGTGCAATTTCTGTACCATCTACGCAGTAGAGTGACCCATGCGTCTGGAACGCACTATAATCTCTTTCAAACTCGGTAAACATTTACTGTCTACCTGAATGCAGTGTACTTATATACCTATCAAGATGTGGGTTCGTCCACTAGCGAGAGGGGTGACAGCATTGCATTGCATTGCAAAGGAACTGGGTATCCCATGAATTCTGTTCTTTCAGTGTATTTCTTAATCTTTTTCTTGTAGGTTTACTGGAGTTGCTGGTGCACAACACCAGAGCAACTCCAGGAGATCTGGTAGGTTGTCATTTTTTTCTTGTCAATGACAGTTATGTGTGATCTGTTGCAAGATCTTCTGTTATTTTGGTGTTATCCCAGTATAGTGTGTGTGAGTCAGGTCTCTGATACAGCCTGTGGTTCTTATTTGTAATGTACAGTTTCTCTGATGAACTGGCATTTTTGTGCTAGCTTCTGATTTATTATTCTTGCAGTTCAGTCAAATCTCACCCTCCATTTCAGGCTCTGGTCAATCTCTCTCTTGATGGCCATCTTTGGATGGCTTTGCTGGCCCTTGGTCATCATTACCCTGGTCAGTCTTATAATCTTGTCAGTGTTTGTCCAATTTATGATCTCGAAAGAGTATGTTAGTACTGGGACTGTATAGATATTTATGGTTCTGACCATGTTCCTGCCATTTAGCTTTGATTTTTTTTCTGGCTTCTCAGTCTCTTATGGTATTTCTGATTGATGTGGGCATTGGTCTTCTTGTGTTTTTGGTGTTGGGCTTGTATCATTCCCAGATATTTGTATGTCTCTCCCTCTGTCATGACTTCAGTCTCTTCGCCAGTCTTCAACTGGTAATTTCAGCTGACTGGGTTTCATGATGCAATCTATGGGTCTTGCATTTGTCTAGGCCAGTGGCATCCAACCTATGACCCGCAAGTAATTTTTATACAACCCGCACGGAAAATGAACTCGAACAGCATTTTAGAGAGTCATGCCACTGTTTGTACACTCGTGCCAGCATCGAACTCGACTGTGTCAAACATGTACATGTAGTTCGGTGCAGTCATGTGTACGCTAAATACAGTTATGTACGTATCAATCTTTACATATTGTGAAATTCTACAATTTTGATATAGCTTGTTCATTGAATTGAATTTTTTGTAAAAGAATAAGAGAAGTTTACCTCAATATGATATGTAGAACACTTCCATACTATACTCTCCAGAAATTAAAACGAAAACAATTTAAAAAAAAAACAAATTGAAATCTTACATTACAGTAAGAAATAATTAACAATAAATTAAAAATAAAATGAACAGAATTAAAAATTAAGTAAAAAATTAATTTAACGAAAAAAAGCAAAACAATTTTTTTTCCGAAAGCCGACAATGCTTTTCAGCCGTATGTTGCGATCACAGGAATGAAAATTACCAGTTAGGGGTGAGCAATGGAACTTAAATAGGGATTATTTATCTTCGTGCATGCACGTGAAGGACCACAAGTCAGAGACTAGATATGGCCGGCGAACATTAACAGAATTCTCATGTAATTTAATTTCGACAGTTTCTGCAATTAATAGTCTCATATAATTACGTTGTAATTATATGAGAGTATGTTTTTCATTAACGGCATGAAAGGCTAATTCTGACGCTGCTGAACAAGAAGCACGAACTGAGGCCGTGTGTTAATTAACACGAAAATTCAGAGGAAAATGCATAGAACCTTGGTACAACGAGTTGCAATCACCGCAAGAAATGTTGTATACAGGTCATTTATTTGTGTTGCGAACGAGGAAAGGACTGAGTGAATGGTCAGTGTAGTGTGTAATTTCCGTATTGGCCTGGCTACAATTTTAAATTCGGATTTTAAATTTAAAGATACTTTAAAGAATCTGTTAAGTTGTTTGTGCCACTGATCAACATATGGGACAGGAATAAAGTATTTTTTGATATTACTATTGTTGGTTGGTGTATTTTTTTGTATTCTATCCTTAGCTTATACCCTAATTCTGTCTATTGTAGCAAGTGGGTAACCCCTGTTTAAGAATCTGCTGGTTAATATTTGTATTTCTGAGCCCAAAGCAGATTTTGTCATTGAATATTTATAAGCATTTAGAAATTGATTTAAATATAATCGATCTTTTGTTGGTGAATGGGTGATAGCTGTTATAATATAGAAGCATACCAGTGTTTGTAGGTTTACGATAGATGTTAAATTGGGTTTTATTCGCATCCCAAGTAAGCGTGAAATGTAGAAAATTTAATGAGTTAATATCCGTATTCTCCCTCTCCAATGTAAATTTGAGTCTGGAATGAATATTATAAAACGAATGTAAAATGTCTTGGATAGTGCTACTATTGGTAATGACTAGAAAATCGTCTAAATACTTCCCATAATATGTGATATGGGATAGAAAAGGTGTCAAATGTGTACGTTCAATCGTTGAGAGATAATCTCTGATATTAGGCTGCTCAGGCTTAATCCCATTGGCAAACCAAAAATTTGTTTGTATACTTTGTCTCGAAAGGTGGTTTGTATACTTTGTCTCGATATAGGTGGCTTCAACTAAGAGTTTAATTAAGTGAAAAATTTCATTAATAGCAAGCTTTGTATAATTAATTGGTATCTAGTTATTATTTAACATATCCCAAAGAATATCTAATGTGTATTCAACTTTTACGTATATAGCGAGGTAACATCTAGTGAGAATAAATTATCATTACCACCAAGTCTACAATCCTTAAGGTTATTAAATAGTATATCATAGTTCTTAATCCTAAATTATATCGCCTGTCTAAAGGGTTTTATAATGCTATATACATGTGTAGCCAAGGATGAAAATGCAGAGTTTCTGTAGGAAACAATAAGCTGAGTAGGAAAGCTGGTCTTATGTAAAAAAAAAAAAAAAAGTAAAGTGCAGCCATTATCAACCCACTGCAGGATGGAAGCCTCCTCGACAATTCATGTTGAGGGAAATGGACCATAATCTACCACGCTGGTCCAGTGCGGGTTGGCAGATCGACCGTATTCAGCAGTCAGGGGCTTGAACCCCGGTCTACTCAAAGAGCGTGTGCTACTGCACTCCCGCTCCTGCCCACTCGGCTACGGAGGCCGTCTGGTCTTATGTAATTTTACAAAGTGCAGGAATATTGTCTGTTCTGTCCTTGGATTCCTTTAACTGAGGCATGGTAATGTAGTCGTTTTTTCGATAAGTGGTTAACATTTTATTGTATTGATTGACCAAATTGGTAAATAATGCTGGGTCTACTTCAAGATGAGGTATCTGGTACAACTGACTCTAACTTATTAATATAATGAGGTATATTGAGTATTACCACTCTATCTCCTTTGTCAGCTCTCTGAATAATAATAATGTCTTTATTTCCCCGAAGTTCACATAAAGCTGAACTGTCGTGTGTATTCAATTTAGGAAGTCACGTTTCTTTTGTTATTCACCACCTAGTTAACTTGTTGAATAAATAGGTTACTTTGAACAATTATCTAAAAATATCCAGCCTGAATCATCTCATTAAATGTTAAGTTTTGTTCAGTAAATGTCACTGTGCATTGTACTTAATAAAATTTTCGAATATTTTCAATTTCAGGTGTATCATTATATTTATTTATTCACCTTAATAATTAAAAGCAGTGATCCTTTTCTGGGTGTAAATTTTCTAAAGTGGCCATTTAAAAGCAAATTTATTTTAAAAAACAAAAGTAAAGTATTTATTTAAAAAAAAAAAGTAAGTCATATTTTTATAATTTTAATAAAATCTAAAAAATAAATGACTGGTATAGATTTATTGCACATAAGTGTTGAGAATTTGCATTTTTTATATATAGCCTGAAAATAAAAAATGGTAACATGAAAATAGAAACTTTCTTTTACATGAAACAAAATTTGGAAACTGTAACACTAATTTTTCTCAAATCACTCATTGCTGGCCATGAAACAAATCTAATTTTGAACATAGCCCCCGTATCGGAAAAAGGTTGGACTAGGGCTTACAAAACTCAGTATCTCAGTATCCTGGTAATTTTTTTCCAGTATTCAAATGCCAGTTATTTTTTATTTATTTATTTTTTTTTTTTTTGGTAGTTGTTGGCGCATCGGCTTCTGTGGCCATAGTGCACCTCCCAAGGTTTTTGCAATACTTTGATCCAAGCCCGAGGCGGATTCGAACCCGCAACCTTTGGGTTGCTAGGCAGGCACTTTGCCCACCCGGCTAGCCCGGTCATGCCAGTATTGATACAAAAATACCAGTTTTTCGGTACTAATTTAAAAAATAATTGTTTATGATTTAATCATATAAAGGTGATTTTATAACCACCAACCAAAAATTATAAATATTTACAAAAGTATACTGCAGCAGAATTTGGCAAATAAATTGTCATGCAGTTTGATTCCAAAGCTCATTGGAACAGTTTATTGTCCATGCTTGAAAGCTTTTTGAGTTGAGATATTGCGTGTAGAAAGCTTTAATTGATTTAGATTCAAGCATTTATTTTTGTGAGGACATATTTAATTTATTATCTGCAGCTATATCTACATTAATTCCTATAAAGTTAGCGGTATGCCGCAAAGAAGCAAATCTTTTAACTGCAGATGCTAACATAAAATTTATGATGAAACTCTTGGCAGTCAAAATTCTGAAATAGCTACAGAATTGGATACAACATTGAAACTCCATACTTCACAGTGGCGTACACATTTATCACAGGTTCTTCAGTATTTGCAAAGTGGGACACAATATGATTGGAAATTATTTACTATTAGTAATGGCCATATATGGTGCAAGAATTTATGCTGCACCAGCAAAAAAAAAAAAAGTATAATAATAATAATAAAATTAAATGAAATAAAAAATTAATAAAAAAAGAAAGAAAAACAAACAGACAACCAATGCATTTCCCTCCTCCCGTTGATAACTATCCAGCTGACCTTTGAATTTCCTCAAACTGTTAGCCTTAACCACTGATGTAGGTAGCTTATCCCAGTAATTTATAACTTGCTGGTTAAAATAAAACTTCCTGCAATCCAGTCTAAACTTCTCCTCCCCCCAACTTTAATTTATGACCCCTAGTTCTAGAATTGTTTATAACTGTGAAAATTTCGTGCTTATTCACTTTACTTTTTCCGCTCAGAGACTTAATACCTCAATCAAGGCTCCTCTAAGGTGCCTAGTTTCCAAGCTGTGAAACCCACATATTCGAAGTCTTTCATCATATAATTGCCCCTTTTCTGATCTCATCAGGCGAGTTACCAGTCCTTTAGACCCTTTCAAGAAGCTTGATGTCTTTTTTTTTTTTTAGGTGCAGTCTCCATACTTGAAAACAGTATTCCAATTGTGGTGTAACAATAGCCTTATATAATGTGATTATGACGTCCTTATCTCTACTAGCAAATGATTGATGAATCATCGATAAGACACCATGGACCTTCCTTGCAACCCGTCCACAATGCTTGGAGAACTACTTGTCTGACCGTATCGTAACTCCCAAGTCCCTTTCTTCCACTACTCACTTTAGTTCAACTCACTAAATGTAAAAGTTATTTTTGGGTTGCTCTTCCCCAGGTGTAAGACCTTGCATTTTGCTGAATTAAATCATAGCTGCCACTTTTCTGACCAGCCCTAAAGTCTATCTAGGTCACTCTAAAGAAGCTCTGATTGGTGGTAATCATTAACTACTCTACCAATCTTTACAAAATTCATATTTAGCATCATGCCCTTTATCCCTTCGTCGATGTCATTTAAGAAAATCAAAAACAACACTGGTCCCAATACTATGGGACCATATTCCTCAGATTGGATTAATGTAAGAAGTGAGATTTCCCAAGGAACCCCACTTCTTACATTAACCCAATCTGAGGAATAACCATTTATCTCAACCGTCTGCCAGATCCCATCCTGCTATCCATATAAGGATTTTTCATGTGATTACAACCTGTTCCAGCTTATACTGAACTGTAACAGTAACTGCTCACATGAGCAGTTACTGAACAGTAACTGCTCATGTGAGACTGAGTTAAATGCTTTGCTGAAATCTAAATACACAATGTTGAAATTATTCTCTAACTCCAGCTCACGAGTGACCCTGTCAAAATAGCTAACCAGATTTGTTAAACATTGATTTTGCCTTTATAAAACCATGCTGTGTATCCTTCAGAATTCCATTTCTATCTAAGTGATCCTGAATTCCACCCTTGATTTTCCCTACTATTGAAGGTAGACTGGGTGGTTGGTAATTTCCCAATTCACTCTTAGAACTGCCTTTATGTATTGGCGATACATTGGCAATTTTCCATTCCAACAGAATCTCTCTAAGCCTAGTGATGCTCTCATTATTAGCCTTAATTGTTCAATACCCACTTGACACCTCCCTTAAAATTATAGGGTATATGTCATCAACCCCAGGAGCCTTACTCGCATGTAGGCGCGAAAGATTTTTCATTAAATAATCATTTGAAATTTCAGTATCATTAATTACATATTTTTTCACTTCATTCCCATATGTGATCATTGACATAGAGTTTTTCTTCTGTAAATATGGATGCAAAGTAATTGTAGAATTCATCAGGCAACATATGTTGTGGTATCTAATACTAACCCACGCAATTACATGTGGGACCAATCTGATTTGTCCTTCTCTTCTTTACATTTATATATGTGAAGAATTCCTTATCTGCACTCTTTGCTCTCTTCATTTCTTATCCCCACTCTTTGCTGCTTTCTTCTTTATTTCTTATCCCCACTGTGCTCTCTCCCAGACTCGATAAAGGTACTATGGTGAAAAAGGTACTATACTTCTCTTAATAAAACGTATTTCTCCTTCAGAAAATGATGAACAGAATTCAACCTTGGAAGTCCAACATGGAACAGAATGCCAGTGTTCTGCAACTTTCCAATATAAGAAATTGCTTGACTCTAATGAGATTTTAAAAGATAAACTTGAATTGGCAGTTAATGAAATACTTTGAACTTTTCCTGCTAAAAAAGTTCAAAAGCCTAGAAAATATGGACTGAGATTATCTACGACTATCTCGTAGTCGTAGATTATCATCCGGCATAGAACCCAAAAGGGCATTTTCTGCCACTAATCAAATAAATAGCAGATCAGATGCAGTTTAAACGATAACTCTATTGATTGCTTATGTTTCTTAAGAGCTCACTTTATTCGGACTGGTAGTATTGATGCTTAACCATAACTAAACTTTAGGCGCCTCCGTAGCCAGGTGGGAAGGAGCAGCAGTGCGTAGCACATGATTCTTGATTAGACCGGGGTTTGAGCCCGTCACCACCAAATATGGAGAATGCGGAAAGGTCAGGGAATGACCACTGCATATCCCGGAGCAACATGGTCTTAGTTGCTAATGCTCCTAAAAACCAAAATAACAGTAACTAAACTTTATAGTATCGAAATGTATTTTTGATGTGTAAACGTATTGGCCGGACCTACTAAATTTCGGACGATAGTAAAATCAATTTGTCAAAATTTTGCAATGTGAAATTGACGTCATTCCCATTTCAAAACAAAGAAGAATGGAGTTGGGAGAGGCCATTGCACAAAGGATCACTGGAGGTGATCTTGGATGTGCCCAGAGCTAGCATAAACCAGCTGGCGACAGAAAACATTTATGATTCGGGGTATACCACTTAAGTGGCTTTGGGCTAACCGTTGCCACCCGTGGCAGAGACATTTTGGTAACCAGAGAAATGAATATCTTGCAAAATTTAAAGTAAAGTAAAGCATTTAGAGCAAAGGATCATGGGAGGTGATCCTTTGTAATGTTATGATCTTGGATGTGCTCAGAGCTGGCATAAACCAGCTGGTTGCAGAAAAGCATTTGATTTGGCGCATCCTACTTTGGATTAACCATTGCCACCCATGGTAGAAACCTTTTGGTAACCAGAGAAATGGGTATCTTGAGGGCAGTAATCTTGGATGTACTCAAAGCTGGTTTATGCCAGCTCTGAGCACATCCAAGATCATTACATTACATGCACTTCAGCCTTAAGTGCATGTAATGTAGGCATTACTGTACCCGTCTGTATTACTGAAGCGTTAATAGTTCCACCAAGAGACAAATCATAAACGTATTTGATATAAAGAATTATATTAATACCACAAGTGAAGCAACAGGAGTTTGTGAAACCACAGTTAAAAAAGTGTTAAAAAAAGGTAAGTAAGCTATGGAATGTCGAAGAAAAATAAAGTTTTGTAATCCTGTACTGGTAAAAAGAATAGAGATAGACAATTTTATGAAATATGCTATTCGTTGCAACATGTACAATTCATATGCTAAAAACATCCCTGCTTCTTTAAATACTTTTTTTTTTTTTTTTTTTGTGTAGTAAAGGAGGGCATAAATTTGGACTGCAGTAAGGAACTTCAAAAAATATTTAAAGAGATTGGCTATAATTGGAAAAAATGCCAGTCTAGAAGGAAAATATTAATTGAGAAATTGGAAATAGAATCCTTACAATCAATACTTATGAAGGATAAGAAATGCTAGATATGATGGAAAACAAATAATATATCTCGATGAAACATATTTGCATTCCACACACACACACACACACACACACACACACACACACACACACACACACACACAGTAGGAAGTTGTTGCCAATCATGGAGCGCAAATGTTATGCTTACAGCAATCGGTGAGGGCTCATGATTGATTATTATTCACGCTGGTGGTAATAAAGGCTTTGTAAGTGATGCCTTCTTAATTTTAAAATCAAAGCAGAAGTCTGATGACTATTATAATGATATGAAATTAGAAAACTTCAGCAGATGAATCGAAAATAAACTACAGCCACATTTACCTCCTGACTGTGTTATAGTAACGGACAACACCAGCTACTTTAAAAAGAGATATAAGGCGACAATTTAAGGAAACTTGATCTCCTCCAATTAGTTAAAAGTTTCTCCACTTCAACCCAAATACAAAACCAATGACATTTTAATAATGCATGGTAATACTGTATTTCGACTTCCTCCCTATCATGTTGACTTAAATCCTATCGAACTTTTATGTGGAGAAATTAAACAGCAGGTTGCCGAAAATAACAGTTCTTTCACTCTGGATGGCAATTAAAGAATTGACTGAAAATTTTTTTCGGATAGTATACTCCTGATAAATGTTGCAGTCACGTAATTAGTATTAGAAACTAATGTTGAGAAAATGAAAGTCGAATTGAGGGCTTATTATTAATACAGCAGACTATTCACCTTCAGATACTGATAACTGCAGTTCAGATTTAATTGATGGGGATATGTAGTTCATCACTTAACGATGTTATAAATAAGTTGACTTTAAATTTTAATAAAATATTTTAGCATATGATCCAATAATGATTATTGCAAAATACTATATAGTTTATCCTGTATGTTATGTGTTACAGAAATTTAAATAATCCATTTGTACAGTACTCTGTGCTCCCTAATTGTCTCTGTTGATTAACCTAATGCATCCTTACAAAGAAGTTTATTTTCAAGACAGGATTTCTGTCTAATTTTCCAAACTGTAACACTTTCCTGAAAGCATCCAAATATTCTTGCACCATTTCTATTTAAGTGTATCCCATCTTTATAAAAAATAAAAAGTCTCTCTCTTGTTAACATGCACAGACCACATAGAAAAATTCTGCAGCATGAGACTTGCACAGTCTCTCCAGGGCCTTGGTGATCGACAAGACTCATCGTGTACTCCTGTCTGTTGTGTCTAGGCAGAAATGCAAACACTTTCAATTTAAATCCTAACTTGTAACTTTTTCTCAACATTGCCCTGCACTTTTTAATTAAATGCTCAGATCTCCTACTTTTAATATTATTAGTAACAACATGTAAAAAGGATAGCTGCTCTACAATTTCATCAGCTTTAGACCATAGTAAACATACCCTAATCCTATTCCACCTATCCTTTTTACACTGTGCATTTCCTTTCCGATTTCCCTGACAATTGAGTCATTGATGGCCGCTACCTTCCGGACCAGACATTTCTGCCATTTGGGATGTCATTGGTTATCTGTTCTCTGAACACTTGCTCTAATAAAGTGTAAAGTGTGTTTAGGGTCTGACGGCACCAGGGATTCTCCCCCATCTCCACGTAGTATATATTATCGTGTGTTACAGTACACTGTAAAGGCCAGAGATTTAAATGTGTATGGATATTGTTAAGTGTAGTATCATGTACCATTGTTCATCTGGCCATTTAGCCATTGGACCCCTATTTGATGCCCACCATTGCCCACACTTGGCCCTGTGGAGGCGGACTAGGTACACCAGTATTTTAAGTAAGTACTCTGGCAGGGCCTGGCACCTAATTTCCTGAGATTTCATTGGCTAGGACCTTAAAAAAAAAAAAAAAAAGTGGTAGGATTGAACATTGAAAGAATTAGAGGCCGAGAGGAATACTTGTACAGTGGAATTTGAAAGTTTTAAATTTAGACTGTGTGTGTGTGGCTTATGCTGTGAAAGTGAACAGAGTAGGGGGGTAGACTGAAGGCTGGGGAAAGGAAACAGGAAGTAAGGGGTCAATAGGGCAACTCCGTAGCCAGGTGGGAAGGAGCAGCAGTGCATAGCACACACTTCTTGATTAGACCGGGGTTCAAACCCATCACCACCAAATACGGAGGATGCAGAAAGGTCAGGGAATGACCACCGCATATCCCGGAGCAATATGGCCTTAGTTGCTAATGCTCCTAAAAACCAAACAACACAGGGGGTTGATAGAGGAGGTGACCCCCCTGTGGTCAGTGGGGAGGTGACAGTGAAGCCACCTCCCCACCTGGGGGGAAGTGGAAAGAAAGTACCATGCAAGAGAGCACAGGTATAGGATTGCCTATGGCATTGGCAGCAGAGTTGTATTGAGGTCAAGTCCATGGGAGTTCTATTTATAGGTTGGTCATTTGCAATGGTTCTCAACGGTTAGGGTTGTGGGTCACCCCTGAGACAATTCCCGTCCTTACAGTTCAGGCCATTGAGGTTGCAGCTAGCAGTCTGTCATCAAGTTTTTGATTGCTCGGTGCTGAGGATCACTTACTTACTGTCATGTTCCTGACCAGGTAGGTTGTATGGTGGTGGTTAGAAGAGTAGCCTTATCCCAGCATGCAGTCTATGGGTGACTTGTGGGACAAAGTTCCTGCTCAGGGTAGTTCAAATCAGTGAGTCTCATCAAGGGTAGTTGTGGTCACAATAGGTTTGTAAGTAGTGGTAGGTTGTTTTAGTGGCAGTTTTGACGCTTCTAAGGTTGTGGATAGGTCTGTCTCCTGATAAAGAGGTCCTGAGCATATTGTGCGAATACTTTATAGTCGTTCCTCCTCCATAAGGATTAGGTGTTCCTGGTGTCTTGGTGGGTATTGAAGCTGGGTCACCAGGTGGGAGGGAAGGTTCGTCATACAAGCTGCAGTTATACATTAGGTGTTCCCATGATTCGAGTTCACCACAGAAGTAAAGAGGTCCTTCAAACAGGCCTCTGAGGTTGGGTATATTCATACTGTAGATTTTAGTGTTTTGCACCAACCTTACGTAAAAATAAGAACACAAAGGAAACTGGACTTTTAATAACTGTGTTTATAATAAATTATAATAACCTGTATTTACAATAAATTTAACTTTACGATAAACTATACATATAAAATATTAAAATCTGCTACATTAAGAACAATAAAATGCATTAAAATATACTAAGTTAAAAGCGATAAAAAACCATAGCTTTCAAAGGCTCCAGCCTTCTTCTTCAGCGGTATTTTCTTATTCTGCAGTACATCTTTAAATATCAGCAGGTTCATGGTACTCATCACGTGTTTCATTCTCACGCGTTCCGTTCTCTTGCGTTGTGGAACCGGAAGTGGCTCGAGCGGGAGTCATACGGAACCGTTCATCCCTTCTGAGGATAGTGGCCTCAAAGAGGGGATGAATCCGCGTACCTCTATCTCTATTAATGTTGATTGTAGAACAGATCCGCAAACTCTTGAGCCACTTACGGTCCCAGAACTTATGCGCCCGATCGGTGATGATAGCATCGTCCGGGGAGATCTGGTGCTGCTTCTCCCAAAAATGTTCGGCCACGGCGGATTTGCCATACTCCGCATTTCTTATTGCCTTAGTGTGTTCCCCCAGACGATCTTTGAGACGGCGTTTTGTTTCCCCTACATAACATTCCCCACAATCCGGGCATCTAATGCTATATACGACCCCACTTGTGTTCTCTTTTTGAATGGGGTCCTTAACCTGAGACACGATTGTGTGCAGCCTCCGCCCCGGAAGCTGCACACAACGTGTCTGGTACTTTCTTAGTATTCTAGCTATATGATCAGTCAGACCCGGATAATAGGGAATGTATGCAGTGAATGTTGGTGTAAAAGACTCGCCTCTCCTCTGATTTCCTTTAACATATTTATCTATAATCCTCTGGGGGTAACCACATTTTGCAAGATCCGTCGTGATCCGTTCATACTCTAACTTCCTATCATCGGAGGTACTGCAATGTGATTTTGCTCTATCAACTAATGTTCTTATCACACTGTTCCTATGATGGTTGGTCTGAGCTGAACTGTAGTGCAAATACTGCCCTTTACACATGGATTTCCTGTATACCTTAGTCTTTAGCTGTCGGTCTTCCCTACAGACCAACACATCTAGGAACGGCAAAACTCCTCCTTCTTCTGCCTCCGATGTAAATTGTATGAATGGGGAGAAGCCATTTAAGATGTTCAACACCTGATCTTCACTCCCCTTCCGAATGATAGAAAACGTATCATCTACGTACCTTTTCCAGGGGCGCATAGGGAGAACACTACCATTAAATATTCTGGCCTCGAGCTCCTCCATAGCTAAATTAGCTACAATTGCGCTAATGGGGGAGCCCATGGCTGTACCATTAACCTGCTTATACATAGTGTTGTCAAACACCATAGTGGTGCTTGAGAGGCATAACTCTATTCCTTTCCCAATATCCTCTAGCTCTAGTTGTGTTCTAGTATTTAGGGTGGTGTCCCTCCGTAATGCCATGTGTGCACACCACACCCCATGGTCAATCGGAATACATGTAAATAGCGATTTCACGTCGAAAGATATCATGATTTCATTCTCTTCTATGCGTTGGCTTCTAATAAAATGCACAAAATCTTTACTATCTTTAATACTATATTCAGAAAGTCCCACTAATGGAGATAATAATTTGGCTAAGAAACCAGAAAGTGCATAGGTTGGACTGCCTATAAATGAGACTATGGGTCTAAGTGGCACATCTGTTTTATGAATTTTGGGTAAGCCATAAAATCTTGGCATTTGGCTACCTGTAGCATGCAGCATCCAATATTGTTCCTTAGAAATTTTGTTAGATTTAAGCCAACCTTGTACCATTCTGTTCACTTGTCGTTCCAAACTAAGAAGTGGACTTTTCTGAATAACCTTATAGGTTATCTGATCTTCCAATAAATCTAACACTTTATTTCTATATGTTTCCTTATCAAGAACCACCGTTGCTCTGCCTTTGTCCGCGGGTAGGACTACAATGCTATCATCTTGTTTAAGGCTTCTTAGCGCTAATTTTTGCTTCACATTAAGATTGGAGGGGGCATTTCTAGCTTGACTAAGGATAGCTGCTACTTTTACTCGAATTTCGTTAGCTATAACTTCGGGAAATTTGTTTATAGCCCTTTCCACGCCCATTGCTATTTCTGCAACGGGTAACCTGGGCGGCACCATGGCAAATTTCGGTCCTAAATTTAGAACCTCCAACTGTTCTTTAGTTAGTTGTTTATTACTCATATTCACCACAAAATCCTTGGTAGTGCTATCACTATTGCCCCTAAGCTTGGTTTGTTCTCTAAGCCTGTCAAACTTCCCCATTTGTCTTCGTCTATAACTGTCCGAAATTTGTTTTGCTTTAGTTGCCACCACACCCCTGCTAAGTGCACCGGAGTCAACTTGTCACTTATCTTATCAAAGCACTGTCTTTTGCCTCTCCTAATGTGGTATAAATTGTTATGCAATTTTTCAATCCATATATTGAGGATCTTCCTTTGATACCACTTGGTAATATTAAATAAACGTTCATCTTCAAATGGTAGCTTTGTTTGAAAGCCTCGTGGTGTGAGATTATGTGTCTTACATCGATGGGCAAACCTCAAATGTTGTTCTTGTTTAGCCTCCCTAACACTATGCCTCTGAAATTCTCTGACGTACTGCACAATTGGACGGCCATAACATCGAAATAATTCTTCAAACAGGCCTCTGAGGTTGGGTATATTCATACTGTAGATTTTAGTATTTTAGTGTGATAAGAACATTAGTTGATAGAGCAAAATCACATTACAGTACCTCCGATGATAGGAAGTTAGAGTATGAATGGATCATGACGGATCTTGCAAAATGTGGTTACCCCCAGAGGATTATAGATAAATATGTTAAAGGAAATCAGAGGAGAGGCGAGTCTTTTACACCAACATCCACTGCATACATTCCCTATTATCCGGGTCTGACTGATCATATAGCTAGAATACTAAGAAAGTACCAGACACGTTGTGTGCAGCTTCTGGGGCGGAGGCTGCACACAATCGTGTCTCAGGTTAAGGACCCCATATAGGTCGTATATAGCATTAGATGCCCGGATTGTGGGGAATGTTATGTAGGGGAAACAAAATGCCGTCTCAAAGATCGTCTGGGGGGAACACACTAAGGCAATAAGAAATGCGGAGTATGGCAAATCCGCCGTGGCCGAACATTTTTGGGAGAAGCAGCACCAGATCTCCCCGGACGATGCTATCATCACCGATCGGGCGCATAAGTTCTGGGACCGTAAGTGGCTCAAGAGTTTGCGGATCTGTTCTACAATCAACATTAATAGAGATAGAGGTACGCGGATTCATCCCCTCTTTGAGGCCACTATCCTCAGAAGGGATGAACGGTTCCGTATGACTCCCGCTCGAGCCACTTCCGGTTCCACAACGCAAGAGAACGGAACGCGTGAGAATGAAACACGTGATGAGTACCATGAACCTGCTGATATTTAAAGATGTACTGCAGAATAAGAAAATACCGCTGAAGAAGAAGGCTGGAGCCTTTGAAAGCTATGGTTTTTTATCGCTTTTAACTTAGTATATTTTAATGCATTTTATTGTTCTTAATGTAGCAGATTTTAATATTTTATATGTATAGTTTATCGTAAAGTTAAATTTATTGTAAATACAGGTTATTATAATTTATTATAAACACAGTTATTAAAAGTCCAGTTTCCTTTGTGTTCTTATTTTTACGTAAGGTTGGTGCAAAACACTAAAATCTACAGTATAGAAGTAAAGAGGGTTTCACTGAGCCCAAACCCTGCTAGTTTTTCCCTGATAGCACCGTGCCCTGTAAGTAAATACGTGACTAGGAGCCCTGTTGAAAGCCAGCTTGGATGCTTGGGATGTGCCATCTGTATGTTGGTTAGAAATTTTTTGTGATTGCCCCTTCGTTGAGGCTTCCCAATGTGTGTCTGCCACGTGTTTTGGAGATGCTCAATAGGGTGTCTTTTCTCTAGTTTTGGGTCATTTGCAGGATTTGTCATGAAATCTAGACAGTCAGTTTCCCAGCCTCTGAAGAGGCAGGAGATGAGCCCTCTATGAACAATCTCAAGGTCTAAGGGAGGGCTCCAGCCAGAATGTGGAGCGCATGGGTGCTCACAGTGTTGCAGGCTCTTGAAGTTGTTAGAAGCATGTAATGTTGGATTGTTTCAAGCTTTGCTCTATTTGCAGCAGTGGTGGCCTTTCTGAACAACTTTCCTTGAATATGGATCTGGGGAGGTCTCCTGATGTCCGGAGTTCCCTTCAGTAGGATGGGGCAAGTTTTGTTCTGGAATATTCGTAGATTATTTTGTTCTGCCCAACTTTGTATATGGCGATTGCATGGTTTGCGGAGATCTCCAGCTCTTGAATCTTTTGCATGCTTCAGGACCAGATCGTCAGCATTGGCTTGTGCTCTAGTATTGGGCTGGGCTGCTAAGTACTAAAGAATAAAGCTGAGGGATTAGTCCCTCAGCTTTATTCTTTCGAGGACATTAACTCTGTTCTTCCAGCCCTCATATAAGCCAATCATAACGTATTTGCTCTTAATCCCTTCATGCTCTTTACAATGAACACATGCAAAGTCATCTGCTTTGGTTGTGTCATGTTTGGCTTAAGGTAGTTTTGCAAAGAGACCAAAAGTACAGCACATTACAAAACAAGTACTTCAGATTCATCAAATTTATTTACTATGCTCCTAGCCTTAATGTTCATGCAAGTATACAAGCAACAATTATTACTCTTCATAACAATAACACAACTCATGTATTTGCTTGTTCCGTGAGGGCCGCCATCAGATCTTGAAATCCCTGCCAATTTCTTTCCGCGTTACTGAATGTCCAATAAAAGCAGACAAGCATTATTCTTCTTTTAACTCCTCCACGTCTTTGGCAAGAAGTAGCTTTGCAACCTTTACAATCTTATCTGTAACCTTTTAATATGATTCGTCTTTTTCAAACCCTTCGAAGCGTTTTACATGCCATGGGCATGTATTCTTCCATGCGCCACTTTTACCTTTGCCTGTGACTATTCTTAATGTATTAGACTGTGACCTCCCTTCTAGGCTAGCACTTTTGCAACCCACCTAACACCCCTTGATAGCATCAGCAAATATGCTTGCACTCTTTTTATTTAAGCGTATCCCATCCCTTGTAGCAAGTTTCTCCTGTAATGAGTAGACCATGCTGAAAACAATTCTACCTCACAAGCCTTGCACAGTCTTTGCAGGGCCGAATGATTGACAAGACTCTGTCTTGTACTGCTTCTTGTTCTGCGATCTTCTGCAGAATTGTCGACTCTTTCAGTTTCACAAGGAGCAGGGGAAAGATGCCAGCGGTGGGGAAGATGGATTGCAAAGTAGCAACACATACGACATACCTGATATTCTTCCTGATGAGGTAGAACATGCATTGAAGAAAATGAAGAATCAGAAAGCCCCGGGGAAGATGAAATTACTGTAGAGTTGTTAAAATTGGGAGGAAGAGCATAACACAAAAACTGGCAAGGCTCTTCACAAAGTGCATTAGAAAAGGTGTGACGCCTAAGCAGTGGAATAATGCAATCATAGTTTTGCTGCATAAGAAAGAAGATAAATCAGAAATTGGAAATTATAGACCAATTAGCTTGTTATCCCACATCTACAAGTTGTTCACAAGGGTCATTACTAAGAGATTTGAAAGAATACTTGATGAGAATCAACCGAAAGAGCAAGCTGGCTTTAGGACAGGATTCTCAACTATGGATCACCTTCACGTAATATCACAGCTAATGGAGAACGCAAATGAATATAAAACACCATTATGCCTGGTATTTGTGGATTATGAAAAGGCATTTGACTCCATACAGCACAAGGCAATGTTTCGGGCACTGCAAAGACAAGGCATAGATACCCCATATATTATGATTTTGAAGAAAATATATGAGATTGCTATCTCCTTTATTAGACTAGACAAAGACAGTAGGAAATTTAAAATTGAGAAAGAGTTCGACAAGGAGACACAATATCTCCAAAGCTGTTTACTGCTGCCCTTGAGGAAGCTTTCAGAAGATTAGACTGGTCACAGAAAGGAGTCAATGTGAACGGAGAGTACCTAAACCATTTACGATTTGCAGATGACATTGTGGTCATAAGCCCCGATCCCAAAGAATTAGAGGAAAATCTTAATCAGTTATGCACAGTTAGTGAGGATTTTGGACTAAAGATGAATATGGCTAAAACAAAAGTAATGATGAACAAGTATGTCACAGAAAGGGAAATAATGATTGAAGGAGCAGTAATTGAAAAGGTGGAGTCATATACTTATCTGGGACAAGTTATTAGCTGTAATAATGATAAATGGCTGGAAGTCAAGAGAAGAATAAATTTTGGATGGATAGCATTCAGGAAATATAGTCACATACTGAAGAGCAATATCCCAGTTTGTCTGAAACGTAAAATAATGAATCAATGTATACTCCCCACCATGACTTATGGAAGTGAAACTTGGGCACTCACCAAAAGAATGGAAGAGAAGCTGAGAACTACACAGCAAAGAATGGAACAAATTATATTGGGAATCAGACTGTTAGATAAGAAGAGAAACACATGGATTAAGCAACAAACTCAACATTCTTATCAAAACTAAAGAACTAAAATGGTGTTGGGCAGGACACATAGCTCGAAGACATGATGACAGACGGACTAAGAAAATAACAGAATGGTATCCAAGAGGAGCTAGAAGAAAACCTGGAAGACAAAGGCGGAGATGGATAGATGAAATTTATTGAGTTTGTGGGTAGTAAATGGATGGCCAGTGCTCAAAACAGAAGGAACCGGAAAGTTGCTGGAGAGGCCTTCATCCTGCAGTGGATTCAAAATGGCTGATGATGATGATAATGTAGTTTATACTGCTGTCAAACTGTATCAATTACAAACCGCTATTTTTGACTGTGTTCCATACTGTGTGATAAGGTTATGTTATAAAAACTATTATATTGTGTAATTTATAGTTTATAAGTTAACAGAAACACTTCTGACACTGGTTACTCCACTGCTATATAAAGTACACAAGTAACCTCCAAGTAGAGCTTATATCAATACTATAACAGTGATAGTGAAGTTGACTTTGGTTTTTTTTTAAGCAACTTCAAAGGCTAAGTAACATACAAATTCTCAGACAAATAATAACCATGCTACTAAATATTAATCAAAAGTTACAAAAAACAATAATCTTTAAGCAGTAAAGAAAGTAACACATAGTGGTTCCCAAAAATGAATTTTCTCTGGCATAGCCTCAACAGCAGAAATTTGTAGATTTGGTGGAAAGTTTCAACTCTGGTGGGCAAGTGTCCTCAAATATCTCAGGGAAGCAAATTGCTCCTCACAGCTTCATTCAATGGTTGGCTTGTATTCCAGGATATACGGTGTTTTTAATTTTATTAGATTTCATTTTATTAACAAGCCAATCTGAAGATATGATGAAAACTGGGGCATGATTCAAGTTTGGCTTTCCACTAAATGGGTTTTCTAAGCAACTGGCAAGGGAGGGATAATAAATGTCTCACAAATTTGTGGAATATTCTGTCAGTGCCTTTTTATTTTATGTTCTAAATTTTGAACCTTTTGGTTGTACTAGTTATAGATGACACAGCAAACCTTAGTAATCATGTGTGTTTTGTGGTCAGTAATTTGCAAAATAATTTTTAAAATCAATGCTGTGTAGTGTTAATATACATGTATTCATATATTAGAAACAAAATTTAGCTGCATTATTTGAAATAGCCATCTCTAGCATTCACACAGTCTTTCAGTCTACCATGTCCTATTGCACTATACATAGTATCCATTGAAACCTTGGTGTTTCCTTGATTCTCCTAGTGATTGCTACTAGCAAGTTGTAAAGAGTTTGTCGAACTACTCTAACATCATACATACCCCATAGTTACTGCAATACCCATGCAACTGGTTAGTATTGCATGCACAAATTTACTGCAGATTTGAGTGAAAACTGGATATGCCCAGACATGATAAACAATGTCCTCTCATCATGAATGCTTCCTCTTGATATTTGGCCATCTTTTTTAATATGTTGTGAGTTACAGCACGGACTATAACTTGTAGCTTAGTATATTCAGTTTGGAACTCTGAGAAGGAAATTTTGAGTGATGAAAACTGCAGCATGACCAAAAAGCTGTGCTTTTGATGTGTTAGCCTTATGAGCCAGATCCTGTTGAAAGATCCACTGGCTTTCATGGAACCTGATTTGATTTTGAGGTTTGATCTCTCTTAAATATCTACACAGTAATCCAGAACTGTGCACTGATAATATTCTCTTTCTCCATCTCATGCCTAACTTCTGAGCCTCTTATAAGTTCAAAGTTTACCATATTGATAATTAAATATTTATTCATTAATGTCATGGACTTTGCAACAAACACACACAAAGGTATCCCCTATGTTTATATCATATTCTAATAAAAATAGAACGTGATATAAACATAGGGGATTTATAAATAAAAATCTGTCCTGTTCTTTAGAAACCACGCCTCACTAAATTATATTTAATTAGCTTTGATATGGTTCTGGCCTTTTGTCTGTCATTAAGATTTGAATAAATTTGGTTGCTGAAGATCACATATGAAATTGTAGCCAGATCTAGAGTGGTAATCTAATTTTTGGGTGGCTGCATTCATTTAATGACATGTTAATAAATTTTCTGCTTATAGCTGGAGCAATTTAAAAATGTTGGATAAAACTAATTTTCTTTGTGCCATGCTATAATGTCTACTGATTTTGTTTGTCGGCTCTACAAAATGTCAAATTAAATACTGTCCATATTGAATTTTTATGCATATCATTTAACAAATATACTGAATACAGCTGTGAGTTTAATTGATTTTGTGTAGGTATTTCATTTCTCAGTCTTTGTAACCAGATTTATGAGAATTTGTACAGACATGGGAGAGATTTTGAATTTTTGAATTTTTTTAAATTTTTATTTATTGAAGTGTTTGTAAATATATGCATCCTTGTGTTGTTATCAGATATGCGTGATGGTATTGTTATTGGAATCTGTAATCTGTTATGAGCAATTTGTCTATCGAGCTTTTTAATAGTTTCATGTAGTATTCTGCCTTATTCTGATTAATTTGTTTATAGATAAACCTCAACAGTTCTGCATACCGAATTAAACATATGAGGAACTGAAACTTGTGAAATTATGTACGAGGAGCAGTACGAAAGTAATGCTTCCTATTTTTTGACTCAGAAAATTTAATTCCTACAACTAGGCATTTTACATAAATTAATCCTCAATCATTAATAAATGCTCTTATTTTTCCACAAAATGATCATTTTATATGGACTTCTACCATCTCTGAGCCAAACACTCTATTCCAATCCTATAAACGTCCTTACTTTTGCTACCGAGGGCTTTCTGAACACTGATTGAGCTGGTCATCATCCACAAAATGGGTTCCATTTAGTGCATCCTTCAGCGGGCCGAAGAGGTGATAGTTAGAAGGTGCAAGATCTGGGCTATGAGAGGGGTGAGGAAGGACAGTGCACCCTAGTTTTCCAATGGCCTCCATGCCATTGGAAAAGTAGGGTGCACTGTTGTGCATTTCCATGGAAAAGTACCTCGTTAAGATTTTTGTCTGGGCGAATTCTACGGACACAAGCTTTCAACTTTTTCAATGTTTCTACATATCGATCTGAGTTGGTTGTGGTGCCACTCTCCAATAAATCCAAAAGCACGACCCCATCTTTGTCCCAAAACACCTTCACCGTGATTTTACCTACAGAATGCTGCCTTTTGAACTCCTTGTACAGTGAATTTTGATGGTGCCACTCCATTGACTGTCTTTTCATTTCAGGGTCATAACAGTGGACCCAGATTTCGTCATCTGTGAATGTGCGTGAAAGAAAAACCTCTCCTTCACTATCATAGCGCTGGAGAAGTTTCGTACAGATGACCTTCCAGGATTGCTTCTACACGGATGGGATACACTTAAATAGAAAGGGTGCAAGAATATTTGCTGATGCTATCGAGGCAGTGTTAGGTGGGTCGGAAAACTGCTAGCTTGGGGGGGGGGGAACAAAGACAAATAGATTAACAGTAGCCACTGGCAGAGGTGAAAGAGATTCTTGCACTGCTTCTATTGGAATGAGCAGAAGCCTGAAAAACAATATGCAGGATATTTCAGAGACTGCTGGAAGTCATTGCGGTACAAGTAAACACATGGGTTGTGTTAGGGTAGCTAAGAATAGAAACAGGTGCATGTATACTTGCGTGTACACCAATGCTAGGAGTTTAGTAAATAAATTTGATGAATTTGAGGTTTTCCTCAAAACATCAAAGGCAGATATTGTTGGGATATCAGAGACATGGTGTCACACAGATATAAGGAATGCAGAACTGGAATTTGGGGAGTACAACGTCTACAGAAAGGATAGGAAGGGAGGAGGGGTTATGCTATTAGTTAAAAAAACATATAAAATCCAAGGAAGTGAAGCCAGTCGAGATCGATGGACAGGGCAGTGTCAAGTCAGTTTGGTGTGACATTAGCATTAGTAGAGGCATATGATGCAAGAAAGCAAGCTTATTCAGCATCAGCCAAAAAAAAAAAAAAAACACACACACACACACCACTCCCATTTCACCCCTCCGTTCGTTCGAAATACCTGTCCAGTTGAGCTTTAAATTTGTTTAGGATATCAACTTCAACAACAAGTGATGGAAGTCGGTTCCACCAACCAACCACCCGCTGGCCAAAGGCAAATTTCCGCACATCTATCCGACATCCGTCCTTCCTCAATTTGAATTTATGCCCTCTGAGGTGATTATTCTGAGCAAGATGAAGAATCCCATTGGCATTGAGCATGCTCAAACCATTCAAAGCCTTATACACCTCTATCAGATCACCTCGCCGGTGCCTAGTCTCCAGACTCTGTAATTTGCAAAACTTAAGCCTTTCTTCGTAAGAGCAACCCTTTGTTCCATTCACTAATCTTGTTGCCCTTCTCTGTACCCGTTCCAGCAGCTCTACATCCTTCTTGAAATGATACCTCCAGACCTGTATACAGTACTCAAGATGTGGCCTAACCATTGCCTTATACAAGGGAATAATCACCTCCTTATCCCTGCTAGAAAAATTCCTGTATATCATTGACAAGACACCATGAGCTACTCTTGCAGCTCGTCTGCACTGCTCAGAGAACTTCATATCTGCCTGCACAATTACCCCCAGGTCCTTTTCATTCTCCACCATTGTCAGTGTAGTACCGCAGAGTTGATACGTTGCTCTGCGGTTACTGTTTCCCATATGTAGTACTTTACATTTGTCAATGTTAAACTTCATTTGCCACCTCTCAGCCCATCTGTTCAACCTTTCCAGATCCTGTTGCAGCAGCATAGCGTCAGTAGTGTCCTTAACAACCCTGCCAACCTTTGTATCATCTGCAAACTTGGACATTAAACTTGATATCCCATCATCAATATCATTCATAAACACCGAAAACAACAACGGACCTAACACTGAACCCTGAGGAACTCCACTAATAACATTAGTCCACGTTGAGCAGTGTCCATTGATTACCACTCTCTGTCTTCTGCCACTCAACCATCCCCTTATCCATAGCAGCAATTTGCCTCCAATGCCACACTGCTCCAATTTGTGCAGCAGTCTTCCATGTGCAACAGTATCAAAAGCCTTTCTAAGATCCAAATATATAATATCAAAGTTATTCCCTGCATCCAGTTCTTTTGTGACTACATCATGGTATCCAATCAAATTGGTCAGGCAAGACCTGCCCTTAACAAAACCATGCTGCGTCTGAGCTATTACTGAATTCTTGTCTAGATGATCCTGCAGTGCTTCTTTAACCAGTGCCTCCATTAATTTACCTGGAACAGAAGTTGAACTAACAGGTCTATAATTCCTTGTGTCAGCCTTTGATCCTCCTTTGTGAATTGGGGTTACATTTGCACATCTCCAGTCTATGGGTACCTCCCCTGAGTCCAAAGAAGCTCTCATAATTATGGCTAGGGGTTTGCTTACTTCCTTTGCTGCCTCCTTTAATATAACTGGATAGATCCCATCCACCCCAGGTGCATTTTTAATGTTTATCCTCAACAATCTCTCCTCCACGTTCCTCTCAGTTATTAAAAAATCATCCAGCTCACTGCCAATGTTTACTTTACCTACATCATTCTCCTTCCTGACTGACTCCTCGTGCGTGAATGTAGATGCAAAATACTCGTTTATATTGTTAGCCACCTGAGCAGGATCCTCAACTGTTGAACCATCAATATCCAGTGGACCAATCTGATTCATCCCTTTCCTTCTTGAGTTTAAATATGTAAAGAACTCTTTTCTGTTTTTCTTTGCATCCTTTGCCAAGGATTTTTCGTAGTCTGCCTTTGCCTGCCTAATCTCCTTTGTGACTTGGTTACAGACCAACTTATATATATCATAGGCTTTCATGTCACCCATTAATTTGTATGTATCCCATGCATTTTTCTTCTCTGTCACATGTCTCATAAGTTCATCTGATAACCATTTAGGCCTAAACCTTGAACAATATTTCTTAGTTGGTATGTAAAGCCTGGTAGCCTCCAAGATTAGTTCCTTGAATGCTTCCCATTTTGAGTTTGCTGTTGGTAACATCATCAGTTGGTCCCACTGTATAGAATTTAAATACTGTCTCAGACCATCATAGTCGCATGGGTAAATCAAAATTGAGAGTAGGAGTGTGCTATAGGCCTAATGACTCTGATGATACTGTACAGGGCTTAATACGATACTGTACAGGGAAATAGAATGGGCCAGTAAATCAGAGAGTCTTATAATGGGGGATTTTAATTTCCCAGATATTGACTGGAATTTGTGGGTTGGTCACTCACACATTAGCAAGGCTTTTGTGGATTTATTGGATGATTGTTTTCTACACCAGCATGTTCGGGAGGCAACTAGAGGGAGTAATACTCTTGATCTGATTATCAGTAGTGATTCTTCATGCATTAAGAATCTGCAGATAAAGGAACCACTAGGTGGCAGTGATCACAGTGTGCTGAAGTGGGATTTACTCAAGGTAACTACCATCAGAGGTAAAGGGAAGGGTTTTTGCTTTCGTAAAGGCGACTATGATGGGCTGAGACAGTAGTATTTAAATTCTATACAGTGGGACCAACTGATGATGTTACCAACAGCAAATTCAAAGGGGAAGCATTCAAGGAACTAATCTTGGAAGCTACCAGGCTTTACATACCAACCAAGAAATATTGTTCAAGGTTCAGGCCTAAATGGTTGTCAGATGAACTAATGAGACATATGGCAGAGAAGAAAAATGCATGGGATACATACAAATTAATGGGTGACATGGAAGCCTATGATAGATATAAGTTGGTCTGTAACCAAGTCACAAAGGAGATTACGCAGGCAAAGGCAGATTATGAGAAATCCTTCGCAAAGGATGCAAAGAAAAACAGAAAAGAGTTCTTTACCTATTTAAACTCAAGAAGGAAAGGGATGAATCAGATTGGTCCACTGGATGTTGATGGTTCAACAGTTGAGGATCCTGCTCAGGTGGCTTACAATCTAAACGAGTATTTTGCATCTGCATTCACACATGAGGAGTTATTCATTAAGGGGAATGTCGTAGGTGAAGTAAACATTGGCAGTGAGCTAGATGATTTTGTAATAACTGAGAGGAAAGTGGAGGAGAAATTGTTGAGGATAAACATAAAAAAGGCACCCGGGGTGGATGGGATCTATCCAGTTATATTAAAGGAGGCAGCAAAGGAAGTAAGCAAACCCCTAGCCATAATTATGAGAGCTTCCTTGGACTCAGGGGAAGTACCCATGGACTGCAGATGTGCAAATGTAACCCCAATTCACAAAGGAGCATCAAAGGCTGACACAAGTAATTATAGACCTGTTAGTTTAACTTCGGTTCCAGAAAAAGTAATGGAGGCACTGGTTAAAGAAGCACTGCAGGATCATCTGGACAAGAATTCAATTATAGCTCAGACACAGCATGGTTTTGTTAAGGGCAGGTCTTGTCTGACCAATTTGATTGGATACTATAATGTAGTCACAAAAGAACTGGATGCAGGGAATAATTTTGATATTATATATTTGGATCTTAGAAAGGCTTTTGATACTGTTGCGCATGGAAGTTGCTGCACAAATTGGAGCAGTGTGGCATTGGAGGCAAATTGCTGCTATGGATAAAAAGGGATGGTTGAGTGGCAGAAGACAGAGAGTGGTAATCAGTGGACACTGCTCAACGTGGACTAATGTTATTAGTGGAGTTCCTCAGGGTTCAGTGTTGGGTCCATTGATGTTTTCTGTATTTATAAATGATATAGATGATGGTATATCAAGCTTAATGTCTAAGTTTGCAGATGATACAAAGGTTGGCAGGGTTGTTAAGGACACTACTGATGCTATGCTGCTGCAACAGGATCTGGATAAAGATTGGTCAGGCCACACCTTGAATACTGTATACAGGTCTGGAGGCCTCATTTCAAGAAGGATGTAGAGCTGCTGGAACGAGTACAGAGAAGGGCAACAAGATTAGTGAATGGAACAAAGGGTTGCTCTTACGAAGAAAGGCTTAAGTTTTGCAAATTACAGAGTCTGGAGACTAGGCATCGGCGAGGTGATCTGATAGAGGTGTATAAGGCTTTGAAAGGCTTGAGCATGCTCAATGCCGATGGGATTCTTCCTCTTGCTCAGAATAATCACCTGAGAGGGCATAAATTCAAATTGAGGAAGGACGGATGTCGGATAGATGTGCGGAAATTTGCCTTTAGCCAGCGGGCAGTTGGTTTGTGGAATAGACTTCCATCACTTGTTGTTGAAGTTGATAGCCTAAACAAATTTAAGGCTCAGCTGGACGGGTATTTCGAACGAACGGAGGGGTAAAATGGGAGTAGTGGTTGTGCTTTTTTTTTTTTTTTTTTTTGACTGATGCTGAATAAGCTTGCTTTCTTGCATCATATGCCTCTACTAATGCTAATGTGTCAGCATTTTTGGGACTCACTAGGCACAAAACTTGTAGCCTAGTTCCTTTATGATGGTTATCACAGCAGGTTTCCCTATACCTACTGCATTGCACAATTCACGTGTTGTGGTTCAATGGTTCTCTTGATCAGTGCGTCAATCCGACACTTGTTGTCTTTTGTCATTGAAGTTGCTGGCTGGCTGCTTCAGGGCTTGTCAACAATATTACTTTTTCCACTCATAAAGTGTCTTACCAAACGTCTAATGGTACTCACATCTACAGTATTGTCACCACAAACATTTTTGAGATGCATATGGATTTTGCTAGGCTTCACTTCTTTCTTGGTAAGAAATTCAGTCACAACTCTTTGCTTGATATATATATCTTAACATCCACCATTTTGAACTATCTGTGTACTTCACAAGATCATTCATAGCACCACTCAGTATGGCGAAACTAGAGAGCTCTAGTGACCATTCAGTGGCACGTGAAATGATCTATGGCACCACATATTAAAGCAAAAAATTAGGAGGTATTGCTGTCGTACAGGTCCTCATATGTTTCTCCATTCTGCAGAATGCCCCATTGATCTCTTTTTTTTTTCTTTTTTTTTTACAACTTCTTTTCAGTGACACCATCTCTGTTCCTCAGTCATCAGGAAATTTAGAATATTTGTATATTCAACGAAGTGCACATGGCCTTCATAAAAATTTCACTAATAGTGTCTTGCTGTATTGCTTTCCATAAACTTAGATCATGGCTGTTGTATTCTAGGCTCAGTTCTTGAATTTGCTTTATCTATTATTATTATTATTCTTATTATTTTCGAAGTTTTGATGGACTCTATCTGCTGCAACATGCATACACTAAAAAATAGGAGTAAGAATTAAACGGCTATCAGAGAGAAATTGATATGTGCAACAGTGCAGACTTTGTTCTTCTTTGATAGACGGTAACAGAAATAAGATGTTTCTACTCATATAACACTATGCCGAATTGAAATAGAAAGAAGTGATTTATGAAATTACATTTTGTATTTAATTCCAAAAAAAAAAAAAAAAATTTCATTTCTTTCTGGTTCGGCTTAGCGTAAGTAGAGTGCAATGTGAGTAGAGTGCAATTCTTGCATGTCTGTTCCTTTGGTTACACTCTTTTGAAACGAGTTTTATTTTTTGAAATAAGTAGTTTTATTTATTAAAAACTATAAAAAATCCAAAATTTGCTTCTTTTGGTTAGACATAACATTATATACTTAATATTAAGAAATGGATTTAAAACTTTTATTTTTATTTTATGGACATGCTATGTTTTTTTGTTTTCACCTGCACAGTACTAGTGTGCATCTGTATGTGCATGCACAGTAATTTTTTTTTTATTTTTAGATAGCAGTTATTTGCAAGACTCTGTACTTCTCGTCTTTTCAGAAGATAGTTGGTATTCCTATTGATTTTCAGCCCTCTTCTCTTGCAAGCCTGCCTGGAATATTTTCTCAGAATTCCCTTCCAGAAAATGTGAATAGAAATTTTAATTGGACTGGAGAAGGATTAGTAAGTTATGATCTTCAAAGTTTCATTAAAGGGTAAAATGTTTTTTAAGTCTCCAAAATTTTAAATATAGGATCTTTTGACTGTTTACAATCCACGAAAAGCATCTTTTGTCATTTAGAAAACATTAAATATTATATTAATAACTGACAGCTATTAATGCAATATTTAATGATATTAATAAATTTTTATCTTTAATTATGCTATTAATATTATTATTAATAAATTATATCTTCAATTATGTATAAATTAATTTTATCTCCAGATAAGATTTCTGTCTCTGAAGGGATGCCTCATTTAACCTTCTAAAAACAAATGTTCCAAATGAAGTTTCTGAATGTGATATTAATTCTTTTTGTAAACAAAATGAATCAATTAGAATGTGTGTCTTTGCCTATTTGAACAATTGAAGTTTTATTTTTGAGAAAAAGAAAGAAAAAAAAACTTGATCTTAAAGTGTTTCTAGACAGCTGTTATTACTATCCAATCCATATCATTTTCCTTTTAACTTCTATTATGACCTCCCTTCCACTAAGTGTGTAATATCTCCAGTAATAGCATGATTGCCGCTATTTATCTATATTCCCATACTTTTCTTTCCTATATGTTTCATATTCCCATGCTTTTCTTTCCTATACTTTTCATATTCCCATGCTTTTCATATTCCCATACATTTCTTTCCTGTACTTTTCATATTCCCATACTTTTCTTTCCTATACTTTTCATATTCCCATACTTTTCTTCTTTGTGTTGCTGAGTAACTTCTAAAACACTAATGCTTTTCATGTGCTGCCATTTAGCTGCATTGTATTTGTTTCGGCATCATATAAAAATCACATGATTTTGGTTCTCAGAGTTTGAACGACAATAGACCACTGTTTTAGTTGAATGTGGTAACGAGTGCATAGACTTTTATAAGGGAATTTACAGCAATTATTCTCATTCCAGTGAGAATAAGGGCAGGCTGAAAATAATGCCTCTTATTCGTAACCTCAGTACTAGGTGGCATAGCAAGTTCCAACTAAGTTTTTGGTGCAGTTAATAGTTTCTACTTAGTACATGTGCATTAATGTCTCTGTGTGGTTTTTTTTGTTTACAAGTTATGGTTTTAAATGGAAGCATCTTTGAACACATGGGTCAGACAATCTACAGTTATTCTGTTTCTTATTGCCAATATATTAAACCTGACATCTTGAACCTTAAATGGATCCTAGATATATCACTGTGATTCAAAAAACGAGACACTCTAAGTCAGATGTTCCCAACCTTTCTTGGTTCACGGCACCCTTACTGTCCCAGTAATTTTTTCACAGCACCCCTATGTCAAAAGAAATACCTAACACAGTGGTTTTCGACCTTTTAATATATACCTATATAATAATTTTATTCTTTATATAGAGGTACTAAATAAAGATGAATTATAGATCACCACAAAATTAAAAAGATACGGTACAATGGATATTGTATCGTGCCCTTTATATTTTACCATTTTTATAATGAAATAAATATATAAATTTCAAAAAAAAAAAAAAATAAATAATAATAATAATAACTTTAAGTAACTTAAACCCCCAAGAATGTTGTTGCGGCACCCCAGTTGAAAACCATTGCTCGAAGTAATTAGGCCATAAAGTCTTTCTTCATTTTTTGAAAAACATGTGGCATGAAGCAAGTTCTGGAGAGAAGGGGGTGGGGTGTCTCCACTCTCTGTATTCCTCAGAACTTGGTGAAAGGCACGTTGGGCTTTTGATAAAGGATGTTTTTCAAATATCTCTTCATTTGTTTCTTCAGCTTGACACACACACACTCACTCTCTCTCTCTCTCTCTCTCTTCTTTTAAATTAATATCATAAAAAGACAAAAAAAAATTGAATTTCACATATCTTCACTGAAGAGTGGTGAAGATAATTTTTCTTTATACTGTCAATCTACTCCCCCCTCCTTCTTTTCTGGGGAGATGGTGGTGGGATGGGACGGACATTTTGTTCCTTAATAAGAATCCCACTTCCCTTACTCTGCAGAAGCTGTTAGACAGAGAAGTGGTGCTTTTGATAAAAGATCTTTTCTGAACAGCTCGTAACATTTTATGTGTTTCTGAAGTTATATTACTAAGCTTTAAACAGAACTTGATGCAAGCTGTGTCAGTTCTTTTGAATCTGATTTAAAAAAAAAATTGCACAACACATACACATCTTCACTGAACAGCTTCATTTGACTGTTATGACAAAGAATGAAGCATCTAATGAGGAAAACTACCTTGAAAACGTACTCCATTTTTTATTACATAATTAAAGAAATTCACAATATATTATGGATAGCATTTTGTGTGTCCTTTCTTGATTACTGTTATTGTTTCATATTGTAACCAAATTTGTGTATTAATTTGCTTGTGTATTACCATTTAATGGTATTTAAACCTATTTGCATGAAATTAAAGTGAAGCAAAAATAAACCATTAAAATGAAATTTCGTGAAGATGGAGTAAAAATAAAAGTTCAGACTATTTTAACACTGTACATTAAGATCAATATACATTTTGTAGTAATTTAATAAATGAATGGATTGTTTAAAATATGTGCAAGTGCAATTAATGCTGTGAGGTATAAGTGTATCATAATTATAAAATATGTTCCTTTTGTGTTGGAGAGACAATCCCTTTGCAACTATCACATACCAAATAATTCAACCATGGTGTAGAGCTGTGTTCCTTGAGAAATTGAACAAGTGTTCCGTGAAAAATCGTAATTAATAATTAAAGAAATAAATAAAATAAATTTTGCATATTTGTAGCGTACACCACTTTTGTATCATTCTAATTTTAAAATTATTTATTTATTTATTATTATTATTTTTTTTTTTTTTTTCGATTATCAATATACTGGCATAGCCTAATAATCAAAGAGACCGCAGAACACTTTATTTTGGTGGGCTTTTGCATAAAGAAGTATGCAGAGAGGTAGTGACATCTACAAAAAAAGTAGCAATATATAGTGGTCTAATATGCCATTCGTATGCGATTTAGTCTGGAGTACACAGGTTGAAGGAGAGGGGGAAGCAAGCCAATATTGTAACTAAACTCACATCCCTGTATAAATCTTTTTTGATAATTATCAGTATTTCAAAATACTATTATTAAAGTAACTCACCATGGATTTGTGGTTGAAAAAAGGAACTTTAAAATGAGAATCAAGTACTTCTAGTAGTGCAACTGTTGTCGATGAAAACGAACATAATATTGTCACACTTCAAAGTGAGAATGAACAATCAGATTCTTTTGTTCCCCAAAAATCCGAATTCAAAAAAACAGGAACCAACTAATAAAAGATCAAAGTATGATGACAGTTATTTGAATTTCAGCTTTACATGTTTTGGAAATGAAGATGCTCCTGATGCATGGTACATCATATTAATAAAATATTGGCAGACAGTTCTTTGGCTCCCTCTAAATTTGTGTTTCCTAAGTGTTCCATAAATATATTGTGAGATTAAGAGTTCCATAAATATATTGTGAGATGAAAAGTGTTCCGTGACTAAAAAGGTTTGAGAAAAGCTGGTGTCGAGTGAAAAAACGTCCATGAAAGTTTCTGCTGTCCAAATGTTTACTGAACTTAATATTTTAGACTACTTAAACTACTCAATATTTTGGACTACTATATTATTTTAGACTACTCAAACCTTTCCATTGCCGACGTAGTTTCACGAAATGCCATTGCCATCTCTCATCACAAGAGAGATGCCATTGCTACTTAATAATAATTTACTGAAGTAAATAATTCGGAGTGGATTCTTGTTTGAAAAATAATGCACTCTCTTTGGAAACATTAAATTTTTCTCCTACTGTAAGGAAAAAGTCTTAGATTTCATTTTTGGAACTATAATGAAAAAATGCTGCCTATCGGGATGGTTCAAACTATTTTGGGATGTTTTTAGTGACTGAATTAGCATTTTGCATGAGGAAAGTATTGTTTTTCCTCCTGGAAATGAGTTGAAAAACTCATATTTCCAGGAGGAATAGAGAAGCTAGTCATAGAATAAATGTAATTTACAGATGTGATGTAGTGATTCCTCATGGCCTTAGTTGCCACTAGGAACATTAAAAACAACTCAGTGTGATGTAATATATTCATGGGTGGATTAGATTGAGTTGATCTCAGTCAGTTAAATGTGTGGTTTTCCATTTTCTTTTTCAGAAGTTCTAGTCCTGAGTTTAGGGTACTATTTGAAGGTAGTGGCGTGAAGTAAATAAATAATAAACTGAAACAGTATTTGACCTGGACCACAGCCAATAAAATGAAGTTTCATAATGACAAAAAAACCTTGTTACATATTTAATCTCCTTACTAATTTGCATGCCATGGCATAGAAACAGTAAATGTAATGTATAGTTCAGAATTAGTATTGCTTTCATTGTGTAATGAAGCCTTTTGTTGCATCATCAAAAAAAAAAACCCACCCTAGTACTAGCATTGTTTATTACCTATATTAACAAACACGTTAATAGCATAATTTTGCACACGAGTAACATATAGTGCTGTATATTGGGTAGGAGTGGATAACAATGCATACGATTTTTATCGAAACAAGCTGTACATGTATGCCTGGTTCATCTCATGTATAACTGGCACAACTCATCAGCCCATCACTAACTGTTCTCTTATTTTACATGAAATGATAAATTTAGTTTGTAACATGGACAACATGAGATTTTTTGTAAAATGCTATCTATTATTTGTTCAACTGTGTGTTAGATAATGTAGACAAATTACATTGTTAGACCTGAAAAGATAGCAAGTTTTTGGCACCCATTTTTAATGACATATACAGCCACTCTCCAATTAACGTAATAGTAGCATTCAGCAGAGTTCTGTGTAAGTCGAAATTTCCCCCATGCTTGTGCAGCAATCATAGCTGTGCTCGCTGAATTGATTGAATCAAAAAAATGTTCGACGAATATGTGAATAGAATTATTTATTGTATTTATTCAAATTTTCAGCTCATGCACAGGAAAAATTTCAAAATTATAAAATTGTAAAAAAAGAGGGGAGATAAGCATAACGTCAGTAAGTTTTGCCTCTGGACCATCGCCAGATTCGATGTCTTCAGCTGATAAGTATGCTGCTGCGGAGGTTGAGGTCTGTGGAGATTTAGAAGGGGTCGGCCACTCAACCTGATGAAAGAACATATAAATGACTGGACGGTGGCTTTTTTTCTTTTCATCACAGATTTCTTTGTAGCAAGCAAGCATATCATTCACCCCCTCTGTTAACTTTTAAGAATTGCTCGCTGTCAGGATCCATCTTCTCAAACCTTTCCATTGCCGATGTAGTTTCACGAAATGCCATTGCCATCTCTCTTGTGATGAAGCTTCTTGGCTCCAGATTTGGTTCATCTTAAGCTTTGTCAGCATTTTCTTCTTTCACTGCAAGTCAATAAGTTCTTCATTAGATACTTTCTTCTCTTCTTCCTCTATTAACTCCTCCACGTCTTTGGCAAAAAGTAGTTCTTCAATCTCTTCTTCGAATGAAACAGCATTAAAAACAATCTTATCTGTAACCTTTTCATATGATTTGTTTTTTTTTTTCAAACCCTTCGAAGCTTTTTACATGCCATGGGCATATATTCTTCCATGCGCCATTTAAACATCTTTTAATAATTTCTGCCCAGGCCTTATTAATGTTTAAGATGCTGTGGTAAATATTGTAAGATTTCCAAAAGTCTCTTTAACGTAAAATTTTTCTCACTGTCTACTGCAGATAATGCCTGAGCAAATGTTGTGCATAAATAGTATGCTTTTAAATTCGAAATAACACCCTGATCCATAGATTGGATTAGTGAAGTCGTGTTTGGCATGAAGTGAAACCATCTAGATACATAGGATGTCCAGGAGCATTATCTAATAGAAGCAAAATTTTGAAAGGAACGTCGTTGTCTTACCAATATTTTTAACCTCTGGAATGAAACAGCATTAAAAACAATCCTCAAAGAGAGATATTGTTATCCATGCTCTGGTTCGAACGGAAATGCACAGGTAGGGTGGCTTTATTTGATGCCCTTAAGTGCACGAGGATTTCCAGAATGGTACACAAGCAGTGGTTTTAATCTGTAAGCTCCTGCTGCATTAGACCCAGCAGGGCCTAATGCAGCAAGAGCATGGCCTTATCTTTTGAATTCTTGAAACCTGAAATATGTTTGATCTGGCAGCTGCCTTCATTAATAATTTTTTCCAACACATCACAAAATTTCTCTGCATCTGGCACTGGCGACTTCACCACATTTAACTTTGTGGAAACCAGTGCGATGCTTGAACCTATTAAACCACCCGTTGCTTGCCACGAACTTGGCTTGGAGTTTACTTAGCATTAGTAGAGGCATATGATGCAGGAAAGCAAGCTTATGCAGCATTAGCCAAAAAAAATAAAATAAAAAATTCATAAATAAAAAAAAAACTCTCCGATTTCACCCCTCCATTTGTTCCAAATACCTGTCCAGCTCGGCCTTAAATTTATTTAGGCTATCAACTTCCACAAAAAAAGATAGAAGTCTGTTCCATCAATCAACTCCCTGCTGGCTAAAGGCAAACTTCTGCACATCTATCCTACAACTATCATTCCTCAATTTGAATTTATGCCCTCTCAGGTGATTATTCTGAGCAAGAGTAAGAATCCCATCAGCGTTGAGCCTGCTCAAACCATTCAAGGCTTTATACATCTCAATCAGATCACCTTGCAAGTGCCTAGTCTCCAGACACTATAATCTGCAAAACTTAAGCCTTTCTTCATACGAGCAACCCTTTGTTCCATTCACTAATCTTGTTACCCTTCTCTGTACTTGTTCCAACAGCTCTACATCCTGATTAAAATGAGGCCTCCAGACCTGTATAGTACTCAAGGTGCTATCTGACCATTGCCTTATACAAGGGAATAATCACCTCCTTATCCCTTCTAGAAAAATTTCTGTATATTATTGACAAGACACCATGAGCTACTTTGCAGACCGTCAGCACTGCTCAGAAAATTTCGTATCTGCCTGCACAATTACCCCCAGATCCTTTTCATTCTCTACCACTGTCAGTGTAGTACCACATAGTTGTTACGTTACTCTAGGGTTACTGCTTCCCGTATGTAGTACTTTACATTTTTCAATGTTAAACTTCATTTGCCACCTCTCAGCCCATCTGCTCAACTTTCTAGATCCTGTTGCAGCAGCGTACTGTCATTAGTGTCATTAACAACCCTGCCAACCTTCTTATTGTCTGCAAACTTGGACATTAAACTTGATATACCATCATCAGTGTCATTTATAAATACAGAAAACAACAATGGACCCAACACTGAACCCTGAGGGACTCCTCTAATGACATTAGTCCACGAAGAGCAGTGTCCATTGATTACCACTCTGTCTTCTCCCACTCAACCATCCCTTTATCCATAGCAGCAATTTGTCTCCAGTGCCACACTGCTCCAATTTGTGCAGCAGTCTTCCATGTACAACAGTATCAAAAGCCATTCTAAGATCCAAATATATGATATTAGTTATTCTTTGCATCCAGTTCCTTTGTGACTACATCATAGTATCCAATCAAATTGGTCAGACAAGCCTTCTCCTTAACAAACCCATGCTGTGTCCGAGCTGTAACTGAAGTCTTGTCTAGATGATCCTGCAGTGCTTTTTTAACCAGTGCCTCCATTAATTTTCCTGGAACAGAAGTTAAACTAACAGGTCTGTAATTATCCATCTCTCTCTTTGATCCTCCTTTGTGGATTGGGGTCACATTTGCATATCTCCAGTCCATAGGTACCTCCTCTGAGTCCAGGGAAGCTCTCATAATTATGGCTAAGGTTTGCTTACTTCCTTTGCTGCCGCCTCCTTTAATATAACTTCATAGATTCCATCTATCCCAGGTGCCTTTCTTAAGTTTTTCTCAACAATTTCTCCTTGACTTTCCTCTCAGTTATTACAAGATTATCTAGCTTACTGCCAGAGTTTAATACACCTCTGGCATTCCCCTCCCTGAATAACTCCTGATGTGTGAATGTAGATGTAAAATATTCATTTAGTTTGTTAGCTACCTGAACAGGATCATCAATACAAACAGTTGGTTTGATATTGATGGTTCAAACAGTTGAACCATCAATATCAAATGGACCAATCTGATTCATCCCCTTCCTTCCTTCCAGAGTTTACATAAATAAAGAATTCTTTGCTGTTTTTCTTTGCATCCTTTGCTTTAGATTTCTCGTAATCTGCCTTTGCCTTCCTAATCTCCTTCGTGACTTGGTTACAGTCCAACTTATATCTATCATAGGCTTCCATGTCACCCATTAATTTATATGTATCCTATGCATTTTTCTTCTCTGTCACATGTCTAATTAGTTCATCTGACATCCATTTAGGCCTAAATCTTGAACATCATTTCTTAGTTGGTATGAAGAGCCTAGTAGCTTCCAAGATTAATTCTTTGAATGCTTCCCATTTTGAATTTGCTGTTGGTAACATCATCAGTTGGTCCCACTGTACTGAATTTAAATACTGTCTCAGATCACTGTAGTCACCTTTACTAAAGCAAAAACCCTTCCCTTTACCCTTGATGGTAGTTACCTCTTTGAGTAAATCCCACTTCAGCACACTGTGATCACTGCCACCTAGTGGTTCCTTTATCTCCAGATTCTTAATGCATGAAGAATCACTATTGATAATCAGATCCAAGAGTATTACTCCCTCAAGTTGCCTCCTGAACATGCTGCTGTAGAAAACAATCATCCAGTAAATCCACAAAAGCCTGGTTAGTGTGTGTGAGTGACCAACCAACAAATTCCAGTCAATCTCTACTTCATAAATACTTATTACTTTTGCTTGAATGGCCATTGGACTCCGAGGCACTTGCTTCTCAATCTGGTTTTCCATTGGGCGCCTCCGTAACCAGGTGGGAAGGAGCAGCAGTGCATAGCACACACTTCTTGATTATACCGGGATTCGAGCCCGTCACCACCAAATACGGAGGATGCGGAAAGGTCAGGGAATGACCACCGCATATCCCCGAGCAATATGGCCTTAGTTGCTAATGCTCCTAAAAACCAAATAACAAACAAACTGGTTTTTCATCCGTATTATTAATAGCTGTTCCATCTTCAATATAGCACCTGAACACTGTTGATCTTAAGTGCGTTGATCCTTTGACATGTCCCTTAAAATAGTATTCACTGTTGAAGCAGCAAGACCTAATTCCGTGCAATAGATGACAAACTTTGTTCTGCTTCATACTTCTTAATTAATCATCTTCATTTCTAAATTAATTTTGTTTCATTTCCTAGCACTGCCAGCACTTGCACTTTCTGTTGGTCCCTTTCCCTTCACCACTGTAATAAATAAATAGGAATGAAGGGAAGATTTTGAAAATTTATTTGTTTTTTATATGATTGAAGATTTCGGTGAAGGGAAACTCTTTTCACCATAATACCATGACATGAAAGCCCACAGAATTCCAGTTATCGGGATTATTGCAAATGCCATAAGATCGAGTTGACTATCCATTTATAATAGATTGTGCTAACAGAAAAGCCCAATAAACTGGAAAATGCAAATTGTTTTTATTGTTTTATGGTTGTGTCTTCCAGAAATTTTCTTTAGAAAAATATCAACAAAGGCATTCAAAATTGATTCTTATAAAGGAACATATGATAACAATGAAAGTGTAGTGCAATTTCCATTATAAAATATGACCTTTTAAAGAGATAAATTGCTTAGTAATGTAGTGAAATTTTCAACTTCCAAGGACTTGGAACGAATTACAAAAAAAAAAAAAAAAAAAAAAAATCCTAATATGTTATTGGGTTCACATCACAATATTTTCACAATACAGTAAACCCCCACTATTTGTGGTATCTGTATTTGCGGTTTTGCGTATTCGCAGTCGCTAATTTAATATAAAATGAAACCTAAAAAAATGGCGGAATTTTAAAGCACCGTGAACATTTTCTGCCATAAAAAAACATGGGCGTGGCTAAAATTATCTTTCCCGGTCAAAACAGTGCTCAGTGGGTGGGGGGAGGGGGTGACAAAATCGCGAGTGTGGATGTTTCTCGCTAATCCTTGTTCGGTATGTGTTATGCACTTTTCATATGGAGGGTTTCATCATTTATTTTTAATTTATATGCTTATAAATTGAATAAAATTTCTTTTTGTAAATTGATATGCTTACAAAAGTGATAAATCTACCGTTTTGCAGTGTAAAACAAACTTTTTCGAGTGTGTGTGTGTTAACGGAAGAAAGTGATTTTATTGTGGACAAATTCTTTCTAACCCGTACAAAATATGACTACGAATAACAAGGGAAATGTGAAAATATCAAAGAAGGTGATGACATTAGCGAATAAAATTGAGTTATCAGGCAAAATTTCTAATGGTGAAAGTGTCTTCTTAGTGGCAAAACATTATAAAATCAATGAGTCAACGGTACGATCAATCAAGAAATCGGAAGAAAAAATCCGCTGTAGTGTCTGTGAAAATGCGCTAATTGTTCAAAAATTTGCTCTGTAACTCGTGATGTTAAATTATAAAAAATGGAAAAGGCTTTAAATCTGTGGACAGAAGACCGAACTCATAATAAAATTCCATTAAGTTCACTCGTCATTCGTGAAAAGGCAAAACTCCTTTATCAACACTTTAGCGAAACTGGTGATAGCACTTGCGGGATAAGTTTTTTAGCTAGCAAAGGCGCTGGTTTGAAAGATTTGTTTGAAATTTCTAATAAATATTACATTTAAAGTTAAATTGTTTCTTATTTTCATTTCGATGCCATATGCTTGCATTTCACTATGTACATAGTCATATTATGAGGGTACATATAATACATACATAGACAAAATTTTAGACTAGTTTTTCTTATATATTTCATACTTTGGAACGGAACTCCTTTATTACTTATGGGAACCATAACTCGGTATTCGCAGAATTTCTCAGGAACATAACCTCGCGAATAGCGGGGGTTTACTGTATCTCCATTTATCCCTACAGATGCAAAATGTGTTTCCATATTTTTTTCAGTTTGTATTGGCTGCCACAAACTTATGTAAAGTCGAATTTGCGTAAGTAGAGTATTATATAAGTCGGGGAGAGAAACAAGAAGAAATCACACAGGGCTCAGTTTGGTGAAAAGGGGGGGATGTGGCAGAACTTTGGTACCTGTTGTAGTGATCACTGGCTGCAAAACATTACCTGTGTATGGGGCAAGGCATTGTGTTGATGGAGAAACCACTTCATACTGGAAAGTCCTTGATGTTTCTCATGAATAGCATGGCGAAGTTTGACCCCGAGAACCTCAGAGTATGCTTCCTTATTCATAGTTGTTCCATGAGGCACAAAATGTGTAGCAAGAATGCGTTTTATGTCAAAAAACTCAGGAACCATTTGTTTGTCAGCTGAATGAGGAGAAGTTTGAAATTTCTTAGGTCTTGGTGAATCAGAATGCTTCCACTCACTCGACTGTTGTTTTTTTCTATGGATCATAGTGAAAAATCCAATTGTCATCACAAGTCACTATTTGATTTAATAAGTTTTGATCCTGTGTATCAAAATGATCAAGCATTTCTTTACTCAAGTCAGGCCTTTGCTGTTTTTGTTCTGGGGTCAAATTGTATGGAACTCAGTGAGCACAGATTTGTGATCTTTCATGATATTGTGAGCACTACCGTATGTAATGGACATTCTAACAGCTAATTCACCTCTCTTCATTCAAGATTTCCTGGGCTTCTGTGATTTGCTCAGGTGTTGAAGAGGAAGGCTGACCAGGTCTTGGGTCACCTGCAACAGACTCATGGTCTTCATTGAATCACTTGTGCCATTTAAATATAGTCATCCTATCAAAACACTCATACCCTATGCTTTATTCATCTCTTTAACTGTTTGTGATGCATTTAAGCCCTGTCTGACACAATAACAAATCGCATATCGCTGTTCAATCTGTATGTCCCACATGATATTTGCTTTAAAACGATTGTCAGTAACACAATGCTAAAAAAACTCTCTTCAGGCAAGACTAGCTCGACAAGTACACTGGCATGCATACACAGAATCTGCTTAGTAGCAATCTGGGAGAGTGCCACTAGTGGCAGCTATGGAAAGTTCTTGAGGTAAACAGAAAATCCTGCACCAGTCTGTGAACATCACCCCTCATATAAATGGTTGCCGCTGGATTGTTCAAGTTGTTGTTTTTTTCCTTGTGTTTCTCTTCTACTCATTCTTATTTTATATAGGGTGATTATAATTAAAATGCATTGGTTTGAAGACTTATTCATCAGTTTGATAGTTAAACTGCAATTGATTGTGGATCAATTGATCCAACAATCACCTCCCCCTTTCAACCAGTGAAAAGTGGTGGCGGTGGTTGATTGTTGGAACAATCTTCCATCTGTGTTCTGGATGTGGATAAATTCAAGGAAGAGCTATACACATCATTGGAGGGGATGGACAGGTGATGTGGGCTTTTGTTCTGTGACTGATGCTTTATAAGCACAATTTCTTGCATCACCATTAGCATTATAGGCATATGATGCAAGAAAGCAAGCTTTTATACCGTCAGCTAAAAAAAAAATAAAAAAAAAACCTTCCCATTTCACCCATCTATTCACTCCAGATGTTTGTCTAGTTCTGCCTTGAACTTATGTAAGTTGTTGACCTCTTCTACAAGATGGAGGTTTGTTCCAACTATCAACCACTGCTGGTTGATAGAACAAACCTCCACCACGCAGGTGCTTAGCCTCCAGACACTGCAATTTGCAGTACCTGAGCTTTCTTGGTAATGGCAACCCTTCTTTCCACTCACCAATCTTGTTGCCCTTCTCTGTACTCATTCCAGGAGTGCTACATCCTTCTTAAAATGAGGCCTTCAGACCTGCATGCAGTACTTAAGGTGTGGCCTGACCATTGCCTTGTACAACAGGACAATCGCCTCCTTATCCATGCTAGAAAAATTCCTGTATATTATTGATGTAGTAAGATACAGAGCGTCTACTTCTGAATTACTCCCAGCGCCACCAGTTTCAGACCTATAAACTAATGCGGCCATCAAAACTCAGTACTAACGTGCATGCTTATTGCTAATAAAGTTGTTACTGTCTTTGAAAAGATTAGCCTTCATTGAGGATAGTGAGTTCATTTTGCAGTTTTTTTAGTTACTATTATTATAATTATTTGTGTATTATTATTATTATTATTTTTTTTTTTTTTTGTGCTGACGTTATGAACAAGAAGAACTGCTCTCACGTAATAAATCTGGAGTGCAATTATACCGATTTCTGAAGGGACATTTAAGATAATTTATTTAAAGTTATTGATAGAACCAGGAAGTATTTAATGAAATGTAAAAAAAAAAAAAAAAAAAAACCCTACGGGATAGCTAATTAATAACTAATTCCAAACTTATTACATTATTTAATGAATAGTGTATTGATATTAATCGAAGTAATAGTTTATCAAATAATTAAATAATTAAAATTTAAAAATGTGAAGACATTAGCAATAGTAGTAATGGAGGCATGTGATGCAAGAAAGTAAGTGTATATAGCATCAGCAAAAAAAAAAAAAAAAAAAATTCAACATCCATTCCCTCTAAAAGTTTGTCAGTTCCTCCTTGAATTTCTTTAAGCTATCAACTTCTATAACGACAGGTAGGCATTTGTTCCAGCAATTAATCACTGGCTAATCCAAATTTCCAGACATCTATTCTACATCTGTCTTTTCTTAATTTGAATTTATGCCCCCTTAGGTTCGTAATCTGAACAAGTGGAAGGATCCCATCAGAATTCAGCGTGCTCAACCCATCCAACGCCTTATATACCTCATTCAGCTCACCTTGCAGGTGCCTAGTCTCCAGCTGCTGCAATTTGCAGAACTTCAGCTTTTCTTGGTAATAGGACCCCTTTGTTCCCCTAACCAATTCTGTTGCCCTTCTCAGTACACGATCAAACAACTCTGTATCCTTCCTAAAATGAGGCCTCCAGAACTGTACTCAGTACTCAAGGCATGGCCCCTGACCATTGTCTTATACAAAGGGGTTAACACCTCCTTTTCCCTACTGGCAAAAATTCCTGAATATCATTGACAATATCCCATGACCTGCTTTGGCAGCCTGTATGCATTGCTCAGAAAACTTCTTATCTGGCTGCACAATTACTCCCAGGTCTTTTTCATTTTCTACCACCCTAAGTGTAGTGCCACACATTTGGTATGTTTCTCTGGGGTTACTTCTACCCATATCCAGTACTTTGCATTTGTCAATGTTAAACTTCAGTTGCCACTTCTCAGCCCACTGCCCAACTTTTCAAGATCTTGTTGCAGCAGCGCACTGCCATTACTGTCATTAACAACCCTGCCTACCTTTGTATTATCTGCAAACTTCGACATTAATCCTGATATACCTTCATCAATATAATTGATAAATATGCAAAACAAGAGTGAGCACAACACCGAACCCTGCGGAATTCCACTAATAACATTAGTCTACGAAGAGCAGCGTCCATTGATTATCACTCTCTGTTTTCTCTTACTCAACCATCCTTTTATCCATTGTAGCAACTACCCTTAATACCATACTGCTCTAATTTGTACAGTAGTCTTCCATCTGCAACAGTGTCAAAAACTTTCCTGAAATCCAAGTATATGATATCAAAATTGAATATCATTGTGACAGTTGCCTTGGCAGAAATTCTGAAACAGCGAACGCACACACACACATTCTGTTCAAAATTTCATTTTAATAAGGTATCACTACCTGCTTTCACTATATTATGATTTACATGGGTTGGGAAGTTTACTCTTCTTTTCTATAATGTGCAGTTCTATAAATATGCTGCTCCTGCACATATGAATGTTTTTTTTTTTTTTTTTATTACCAACCCTGGTTTTGACTTCTTTTTTTTTTTTTTTTTTCTTTTCTTCTCGGTTACTGAATGGCTGAAAGCGGTTGGTAAGTATCACAGAGGTAAGCTACATGATATTTTAACAACCGAGAGAAAAGTGGAGGAAATATTGTTGAAGTTAAACACAAGGAAGGCACCTGGAGTAGCTGGGATGTATCCAGTTATATTAAAGGAGGCAGCAAAGGAAGTAAGCAAACCCTTAGCCATGATTATGAAAGCTTCCTTGTACTCTGGGGAGGTCCCCATGGACTGGAGATGTTGAAATGTGTCCCCAATTCACAATCGGATCAAAGTAATTACAGACCTGTTAGCTTGACTTCTGTTCCAGGGAAAATAATGGATTCACTGGTTAAGGAAGCGATGAAGCATCATCTAGATAAGAATGCAGTTATAGTTCAGACACAACATGGATTTGTTAAAGGGAAGTCTTGTCTGACAAATTTGATTGGATACTGTGATGTGGTGACAGAGGAATTGGATGCAAACAAAAATTTTGATATCATATACTTGGATTGGTTTAAATACTCTTCCAGGGAAAATATTGGGCTCGCTGGTTAAAGAAGCATTGCAAGAACTAGACAATACTGCAGTTATAGTTTAGACACAGCACGGGGTTGTTAATGGGAAGTCTTATTTGACCAATTTGAATGGATACTATGACATGGTCACAAAGCAACTGGATGCAAAAAATTATTTTGATACCATATACCTGGTTTCAGGAAAGTTTTTGATACTGTTGCACATGGAAGACTACCATACAAATTGCAGCAGTATGGCATTAAGGACAATTTGCTACAATGGATAAAGGGTGGGTTGAATGGGAGAACACAGAGGATTGTAATCAATGGACACTGCTCTTTGAGGACTAATGTTATTAGTGGGGGTCCTCTAGGGTTTGGTGTTGAGCCCATTGTTGTTTTCAATATTTGCAAATGATATTGATGAAGGTATATCAAGGATGCTGATGAAGGCATATCAGCATTGTTAATGATAGTAATGATAATACGCTACTGCAACAGGGTCTGGAAAAGTTGAGCAACCGAGTTTAACATTGACAAATGTAAAGTACTGCATATGGGTAGCAGTAACCCCAGAGTACTGTATCAACTGGGTGGCACTACATTCAGGGTAGAGGAAAATGAAAGGGATCTGGGGGTAATTGTGCAGTGAGATATGAAGTTTTCTGAACAGTGCAAAAAGGCTGCAAGAGTATCTCATGGTGTCTTGTCAATGATACTGCTCTAGGTTCAGGCCCAAATGGATGTCAGATGAACTAATGAGATTCGTGGCAGAAAAGAAAAATGCATGGGATGCACAAAAATTTTCAGGCAACACAGAAGCTTATGGTAGATACAAGCTAGTGTGTAATCAAGTTACAAAGGAGATTAGGCAAGCTAAGGCAGATTATGAAAAATATTTGGCAAAGGATGCAAATAAAAACAGCAAAGACTTCTTTACTTATATAAACTCTAAAAGGAAGAGGGTGAATCAGATTGATCCACTTGATATCAGTGGTTTGACTGTAGATGATCATTCTCAGTTAGCTGCCAAACTAAACTCATGTGCCGAGTATTTTGCACATGAGGAGAAAGCGGCCAGATGTTTATCAAACTCTAACAGGGAGTTAAATGATTTTGTAATAAGTGAGAGCAAAGTGTAGGAGAAATTGTTGAAGTTAAACAGAAGAAGGGCAAGATTTCGAAGAATCGAAGATTCCAATTGTTGTGTTTTTAATCAAGGGTGGACTGAAGACTATTTCTTCATTGAGTACGACGAAAAAGCAGTATGTTTGTTGGATCACTTTTTGAAGAGTATACTGTTGTTTGTCTTGACAAACAATAATGCAAAGAGTAGAAGATGTTGAAATTTAGAAAACAACACACTGAAAATGTATCCGTCAAAAAATTTATCTGCTTTAAGTGCCAGTTATCAAGTTGCACATTTGATCGCTTTTGAACGTAAACCGTTCAGTGATGGTAAATTTGTTAGACGTTTTTAAAAGCTATGGAAAAATATTTTTTCTGAGAAACAAGCAATGATACAAGACAAACAATTATGCAAAGAGTAGAAGATATTGGAAAGAACTTGTTCCAACAAATTTGGAAAGCATAAAACAAAGGAAATATTTTAGTGTATCGTTAGGTGATAATACTGGTGTAAAGGACACAGCCCAACTCCTTATCTTAATACGTGGAATTACTGTTAATTTAATTCCTCTGATTTGTATGGTGACATCAAATTGTTTCAGAATATGTTGTTATTATTTAAATCCCAAATTGAGCAAGAATCCATTTACTTCTATCGCTGAAAACTACAATTCCAGCTTGCAATTTGAACTTATTGATCTCAAAGCCAAAACATGGATCAAAAATAAGTAGATGGACTATGAAAATAAACTACTTGAATTCTACAGTTCTCTCTCATCTGAAGATTTTCCACTAATAAAAGAAAATTCCATGAAAATGGCTACTTTGTTTGGATCAACGTATGTTTTCGAGCATATTGTTTCACTCAAGTAATCAAATGAATATTTAAAAAGATAGTGAATAACAGATGAGCATCTTCATTCCGTATTGAGAATTGGCGTCACAAATTTTGAAACAAATTTTGAATAGTTATCTAAAAACATTTAACCTCAATCATCTCATTAAATGTTAAGTTTTGTACAGATATTTATTTATTCACCTTAACAAATTGTTATTGAAAAGCAGTGATCCTTTTCAGGCTGTAAATTTTTAAAAACTTTTGCTTTTAAATAAAAGTAAAAGTATTTTAAAAAAAGAAGGGAAAAAATACAGTATTTTTTTTTAAAAAAAAAGACAAAAGTTAAGTATTTAAAAAGCAAAAGCCATATTTTTTTAAATTTTAATAAAATCTAAAAAATAAATCACTGATATAGATTGTTGTACATAAAAGTGTTGGGAGTTTGCATTTTTTATATACAGCCTGAAAATAAAAAACTGTAACATGAAAACAGAAACTCCTTTTACATGTAACAAGATATGGAAAATGTAACAAACTGTTTTCTCAAATCATTCAGTGCGGCCCGCAAAACAAATCTAACTTTCAGTACAGCCCTTGTACCGGAAAAGGTTGGACACCACTGACCCACATGATTGGACACTCTGTATGTTACTACTTTGTGCCCTGAGTGTAGTACCACCCACTTGGTACATTAGTCTAGGTTTACTGCTACCTCTTTTCGATCTTCTTTTGCTCAAAATCTCTCTACCTCATTGTGTCAAATTCATCTGTTGTCTCTACCTTTCTCCCATCTCCACTAATCACTTGGAGCTCTTTGACTTCCTCTCTTTGCAACTTGATTTTCTCCAGTCCAACTTTCCTAACAGTGAGGTAATTTTCCTTGATGATTTTAATGTTCACAACTCCAGCTGGCTTCCTTTTTCTAGTCACACCTACCCAGTTGGTCGAGATGCCGATGCTTTTGCAATTACCAATGACCTTGCACAGGTTGTTCATTTACCTACAAGAATACTGGACAGTTCTAACCATACAGCCAACACGCTTGATCTTTTTCTCAGAAACAACCCTTCTAAGTACATGGTCGAAGTGAGTGGTCCTTTAGGCACCTTAGATCATAATTTGGTGATTATCTCTTCTCCAATGGAGCCTTTATCTCATGGCAATTCCCAACCTTGTGTTGTTTGGTATTACAAGAATGCAAAATGGGATGACCTGCGAGATTTCTTTTCTTCTTTTCCTTGGTCGGATCACTGTTGCAAAACTTTTGATGGCAAAGTTTGCTCAGATCGTGTCAGTGAAATTATTCTTCTAGGAATGGAATCCTTTATTCCACACTCCACTTTAAAATCTCGTCCTTTATCTAAACCTTGGTTTTTCCAATAAATGTGCTAAGGCTGTTCAAGAGAAGAAAGTTGCATATCGTAATTAACTTGTTTCCAATTCTTCAGTTTCATTTTCTGCCTACACCAAAGATCGCAACAATTGTAAAGCAGTTATTAATCAGTCCAAACTAGATTTTGAACAGGCTAAGAGTAGAAAACTTGCTTCTTGCCCTAATGGTAGCCGAGCATTCTGGTCTCTTGCCAAAGCTATTGGCTGCAAATTTTTCCCATCTCTGCTCCCACCTCTGTCAAAACCAGTTGGTTCTGTTGTCACTTCAGGCCAAGGATAAAGCTGACCTGCTAGCATCCCATTTTTCTTCCAACTCATGTTTAATGATCTTGGTGAAACATCTCCCACCATTCCCAACATGCTCCATTCAATGCCTCCTGAGGTCTTCCGTCAAAAGGATGTCAGAAGGATTTTAATGAATCTTGATGCTAAGAAAGCTCCAGGTCCTGATGATTTCTCCATTTGTTCTCAAAACCTGTGCTCCTGAACTTACTCCTGTTCTTTGCCACCTTTTTTCAATTTCTTATTCCAAAGGTGTTTTTCCTTCTGATGGGAAATTTGCTCATATCCAGCCAGTTTCTGAAAAGTGTGACAAAACCCTCGAATCAAATTATCGTCCCATTGCAATTACTTCTACTCTTTCTAAAGTAATGGAGAAATCAATTAACTGCCAACTCTTAAACTACCTAGAAACCTTCTGTCTGATCAAAGATCACCAGTATGGATTCCGTCAGTGTCGATCCACTGGTGATATTCTGGCTTATGTTACCCATTTATGCACAAATTCAGTGGAAAACTTTGGTGAAACACAAGCAGTTGCTCTTGACATCTCATAGGATTTCGATTGTGTTTGGCATAAAGGTCTTCTAAAAAAGCACCCATCTTATAGTTTGCTAACTGTTTTTTGTAATTGGTTATCCAGTTTTCTCTCTGATCGCTCACTGAGGGTGATGGTAGATGGCTCCGTCTTCTAACTTCTCCACTAATGCTGGTGTCCCCCAAGATTCAGTTCTTTTCCCCATTCCTTTCTTCTTGTATAGTAATGACCTTCTTCCGTTGACTGGAAATTCTATCCATAGTTTTGCCGATGATAGCGCATTACTTTCCATTTTGAGAAACCTTGTCCTGCTCAATCAACTTCAACTTTTCGAAAATCTGCTACCAACTCCTTAAATGTCGATTTTCAGGTAATTCTCCAGTGGGGCAAAGACAACTTAGTTGATTTCTACCTTTCTAAAACTCAGTCTTGTCTTATATCTCGCAAAAAGGATCCTTCTTCTCCTATGTTTATCTTTTGTGACACTCTAGTCAAAATGATATACAGTGAAACTTCTAACGGACACCTCTCTTTAACGGACATCTCTCTACAACGGACATTTTCAAATTCCCCAACTCACCTCCATTGGTTTTAACGTGTTTTCAGCTTCTGTCTAGCAGACATTCTCTGTAACGGACGTGGACAGGCAATCTACACTGTTTCGTTTAGATTAGCACTTAATTTGATCTCCCCATAACGGACTGCGGTAGAGCTCACGGCCCTTTTTCTAGGAACTTTTCTTCCACATATTGCCTCAATCTATTTTCTATTTCCGATTCTCTGAATTTTATCAAGGTTTACGTCGCGGTTGTAAACCCTTTTTCAAGAATTTTTAAGGCACGTGTAAAACTTCTGATGAATTCGGTGTGTGCAGGGGGCGGGGTGAATTTGTTCAGCCTTTCGTCTTTTGAGTTTCAGTTTTCAGTTTTTTTCAGTGTCGTGTGAAGTGCACAATGTCTTCTCGTAAACATTTAAGTTTAAAAGATAAAGTCGAACTCATTAATGCGTATGATCGGGAAAAAAAATAGTGTTCGCAATCTCGCTGCAAAAGTCAAAATCGGGAAGACGCAGGTAAGCGACATCCTAAAGAAAAAAAATGAACTGCTCGAACAGTTTTGGCAACACGGAAATGATCACGTTCAAAAATCATTCCCGAAAACTGTTGGACTTCAAATTGACAATGTTACGTATGAGTGGTTTTGTCGCGCACGTGCTAAAAAAATTCCCATTAATGGGCCTATTATTAGGGAAAAGGTTTGGAGGTTGCAAAACTATGGGAGTAAATGAATTCAAAGCTTCTGTGGGATGGCTAGACAAGTTCAAAACTCTGCATAAAATTTCTTGGAAAACCGTAAGTGGTGAAGGTGGATCTGTTGATACTGGGGTTGTAACAGAGTCGACTGTCAAATTGGAAGAGTTATGTCATGATTTTGAAGATAAGGATATTTACAACTGTGATGAAACAGGATTGGTTTTTTAAGTTCTTCCTGAAAAAACAATGAGTCTAAAAAATGAAAAGTGCCAGGGCGGAAAAATTTCTAAGGAACGCTTGACTGTACTATTGTATACAAATATGCTGGGAGACTTTGAACAACCTCTTGTTATAGGAAAACCACAAAATTCTCGTTGTTTCAAGGGCATAAAGTTGAATCTTTTGAATGTTGACTGGAAGTCTAATAAAAAAGCGTGGATGATACGAGATATCATGAGCGAATGGATAAGTCACTTTAACCAAAACATAAAAATTATTCTTTTCATGGATAATGCTGCATCTCACCCACACATTGAATTGTCCAACATTCAAATCGTTTTTCTGCCACCAAACACATCTGCAGAGTGTCAGCCCTTGGATCAAGGGATAATAAAAAATTTTAAACTTCACTGCAGAAAACGTGTTTTAAGACATCTCATTGCAAACATGAACGATGTAACACGTGCGAGTGACCTTGCAAAGAAAATCAGCATCCTAGATGCGATTCAATGGATTTCCTCTTCAGTAAACGCAATTAGAAAACAAACTGTCGGGAACTGTTTTGTAAAGTCTGGCTTCTCAAACGCAAAAATTAAAGTTGTGAACAGCAATGTGGTGCACCAAGAAGAACAAGAACTTCAACATCTATTGATAATGTATGATACTTCAGCTACAAGTGACCCTGGCTACAAAGATATAGACTCGAACCTCACTACAGAAGATGGTGCTCTAGATATCAATGACATTATCATCGATATTTTTCAAGAAGTTCCTCATGAGGATGAAGAAATGGAAGAAGGTCATTCTGTCGAAGAACATATTATCGACGAACCACCAATGAAAATAGAAGCGCTCGTACAAATCAATCGTTTAAAAAGGTTTTTCGCCGCTGAAGAAGATACTGAAGGACTTTTGATGGTTTCTTCACTCCAAACAAATGTTGACAACAAAATTATCAGCCGGAAGAAGGTGCAGAAGAAAATAAGTGATTACTGTATGTATTTTTCTTAAGATAAAGTCATAATATGCATAGCACAATTGTATGTATATTATTTACAAAAATATTGTGCAAAATCTGTATATAATTTAATTTAATTTTACATTAAACGTTTAACGATTTTTCTTTCTTTCTTTTTTTTTTTCTCCCTCAGACTTCTTGTTAGCGGACACTTCTCTCTAACGGACAGATTTTCATTCCCCATGGCTGTCCGTTAAAGGGAAGTTTCACTGTATCTCTTTTGGGGATTACCCTGACTTCTAATCTCTCTCTTGGCACAAGCACGTTACAAATATCGCTTCGTCTGCATCTAAAAAACTTGGTTTTCTCTTTTGCTCTCGGTGTTACTTTTCTTCGGAACTCTGTACAAATCGCAAATCTGCCCTATCATGGAATATTGTTCCCACTCTGGGGCGGTGCCTCCAAAACCTCTTTCAGGCTTCTAGATTCCATTCAGAAGAGGGCAGTTAGGTTAATTAATGACTCATCTCTAACAGTCTCTCTCCACTCACTGTCTCATAGACTTAGTTTCTGCTGCATGCCTTTTCTACAGATACTTTCATGGTCTCTGTTTCTCTGAATTGGCTTCTATAATTCCCGCTGTCTCTTTCAAAACAGTCCAAACACATGTCACCACCAGCCAACATCCATTTACTGTCCAACTTTAAACTCACAGAACCAACTTTTCATATTTCTCATTTATTCATTCAACTGCCGTTTTCTGGAACAAACTTCCTTCATACGTATTTCCTGAAAATTACAGTCTACAGAAGTTAGTCTAATGTCAACAAATGTCTTCTTTTATCTTCTCAACCTCCAACCCAAGCACAGTACTAAGTACTATAGGTTCTTATACCTCTCGTGTATGGGGTTTTCATAAAAAAAAAAAAAACCATGGGCAGTACTTCGCGTTTGTTGATGTTAAACTTCATTTGCCACCTCTCAGCTCATTTGCTCAACCTTTTTGGATCCTGTTGCAGTAGTTTACTATCATTACTTCATTAGCAACCCTGTATCAACCTTTGTATCATCTGCAAACTTAGATATCATCATCGGCCATTTTCAATCCACTGCAGGATGAAGGCCTCTCCAGCAACTTTCCAATTACTTCTGTTTTGTCTGTTTTGTGCAATGGCCATCCATTTCCTACCCACAAACTCATGAATTTAATCTATCCATCTCCGCCGTTGTCTTACAGGTTTTCTTCTAGCTCCTCTTGGGTACCATTTTGTTATTTTCTTAGTCCATCTGTCATCATGTCTTCGAGCTATGTGTCCTAAAGAACTAAAACTAAAGAACTAAAATGGTGCCCAACACCATTTTAGTTCTTTAGTTTTGATAAGAATGTCCTTTACTTGAGTTTGCTGCCTAATCCATGTGTTTCTCTTCTTATCTAACAGTTTTATTACCAGTATAATTGGTTCCATTCTTAGCTGTGTAGTTCTCAGCTTCTCTTCCATTGTTTTGGTGAGTGCCCAAGTTTCACCTCCATAAGTCATGGTGGGGAATATACATTGGTTCATTATTTTATGTTTCAGACAAACTGGTATATTGCTCTTCAGTATGTGACTATATTCCCTGAGTGCTATCCATCCAAAATTTATTCTTCTCTTGACTTCCAGCCATTTATGATTATTACAGCTAATAACTTGTCCCAGATAAGTATATGACTTCACCATTTCAATTACTGCTCCTTCAATCATTATTTCCCTTTCTGTGGCATATTTGTTCATCATTACTTTTGTTTTAGCCATATTCATCTTTAGTCCAAAATCATTACTAACTGTGCGTAACTGATTGAGATTTTCCTCTAATTCTTTGAGATCGTGGCTTATGACCACAATGTCATCTGCAAATTGTAAACGGTTTAGGTACTCTCCATTCACATTGACTCCTTTCTGCAACCAGTCTAATCTTCTGAAAGCTTCCTCAAGGGCAGCAGTAAACAGCTTCGGAGATATTGTGTCTCCTTTTCGAACTCCTTTCTCGATTTTAAATTTGCTACTATCCTTGTCTAGTCTAATAAAGGAGTTACCGCGTTCTCATATATTTTCTTCAAAATCATAATATATCGGTTATATTTGCCTTGTCTTTCCAGTTCTTGAAACATTGCCTTATGCTGTATGGAGTCAAATTACTTTTCATAATCCACAAATGCCAGGCATGATTGGTGTTCTATATTCATTTGCTTTCTCCATTAGCTGTGATATTACATGAAAATACATCTCAACTATGGATCATCTATGAAGGTGATCCATAGTTGAGAAACCTGTCCTAAAGCCAGCTTGCTCTTTCGGTTGATTCTCATCAAGTATTCTTTCTAATCTATTAGTAATGACCCTTGTGGACAACTAGTAGATGTGGGATAACCAGCTAATTGGTCTATAATTTTTGATTTATCTTCTTTCTTATGCAGCAAAACTATGATTGCATTATTCCACTGCTTAGGCGTCACACCTTTTCTAAAGCTTTTTGTGAAGTGCCTTCCAGTTTTTGTGTTATATCTCTTCCTCCCAATTTTAACAACTCTACAGTAATTTCATCTTCCCCCGGGGATTTCTGATTCTTCATTTTCTTCAACTCATGTTCTACCTCATTAGGAAAAATATCAGGTATGTCGTATGTGTTGCTAATTTGCGATCCATCTTCCCCACTGCTGGCATCATTCCCTTGCTCCTTGTATAATTCTCTATAGTAGTCTTCTACTATTTGAATTATGCCTTCTCTGCTATTTATAAGTAACCATCGCTATTCTTCAGTTTCAGTATTGTTTGTCTTTCTGTATTACTGCTCATGGCTGCTGATTTAAGTCCTTTGTTTTCCCTTAATGCTTGTTCTACTTTTCTTGTGTTAAATCTTCGTATGTCCTGTCTGAGTCTCTTCTCTAATTGCTTTGCATAACTCAGTATACTTAATTTTCTCCTTGTTAGTGTTTATCTTGCTCTCCATTTGTTGCCTTCGGTTCATCATAAGAGTTTCTTGACTTTTTTTTCTTCTTTTCATTTCTTTTTCCATATAGGTTTCTTGAGCTTTATCACATTCAGAAAGTTGTAATATTCCTCGTCGATATCTTGGTCCTGAGCAGTCTGCAGAAGCTCAAACTTGTTCTTAAGTTCCAGTATATACTGCTTTTTCTCCTCTTCTGTTATTTCAAAGACCTTTGTATTATTTACTTGAGCCACCTTTTTCATTTCCTTTCCTACATCTATATCAGGTGTGTGTCTTACCATTCTGTGATCACTTCCAACATTTACCTGATTCAGGACGGTAACATCATTCATGATATATCTTCTGTTAGTGAGGATGAGGTCGATTTCATTAGTTGTTAATCCATTTGGACTCTTCCATGTTCACTTTCTGTTCACCCTTTTCTTGAAAAAAGTGTTTATTACTGAGAATCCTTCAGATTCTGCAAATTCCACAAGTCTTTCACCTCTTTCATTTCTTTCACTTTTTTTAAATGTTTGCTTACTTTCTTTGCTGCTTCCTTTAATATAACTGGATAGATCTAATCCATCCCAGGTGCCTTTCTTATGTTCAATTTTAACAATTTCTTCTCCACTGTTAAAAAAAATATTTTAGCTCCCTGTCAGAGTTTGATAAGGTTCTGGCCTCCAACTCCCTACAGACATTCATGTGTGAATGTAGGTGCAAAATACTCATTCAGTTTATCAGCTGCCTCAGCTGGTTCATCTTGGCACCTCCGTAGCCAGGTGGGAAGGAGCAGCAGTGCGTAACACAAGCTTCTTGATTAGACCAGGGTTCGATCCCATCACTACCAAATATGGAGGATGCGGGAAGGTCAGGGAATGACCATCGCATATTCCTGGAGCAATATGGCCTTAGTTACTAATGCTCCTAAAAACCAAATAACAAATAAGAAATAGCAGGTTCATCAACAATCGATGGTTCAGTTGTTGATGCCACTATTACTAACACTAATAGTACTGGTTTACAGTGTATCTGGGGTTTGAGTAAAAGTATGTGGCAGTTATTTATGCATGTTTACTGATTACTAAACCAAAGTCTGTTTGTTTCTATCATGTAAAGATTTTTCACAATTCATTAACAAAATATTACCTAGGTATTATACGGAAATGTGTACATAACTATAGTTTCTGCAATGGTTTACAAGTTTTATACCCCTATATTCGTAATCAGATTGTGCATGTTTAACCCGTAACTACACACACTGCAAGGTCATACTGCAAGTCCGACCTTGACCCATGAAGGTAGACGGCCCCCCACTCCACTCTTCCGGCCTATCTGTGATTCCCAGAATTTTATTTTCCGAGTGGAGTCTGTGAGACTCCTGTGTGTAGTTACGGGTTAAACTTGTCTGAGCATGCGGTCACAGTACTCCTGTAAAAACCGTCGTGAGCTCTCATTGTGTGTTAGTTTTCTTTTAGTATGGCAACCAGAAAGCATATAAACAGTCCTGACATATTTTGTTACATATGTGGTTGTTTTGTTCCTGTAAAGCAGAGGCGAAATATTACAGATTTTGTAAAAAAAATCGTATTATGCATACTTTGACATAAAACTAGGCGATCAGAATAAACCATGGGCACTTCATAAAGTATGCCATACATATGTCGAACATCTTCGAAAATGGAGTCAAGGAAAAAAGGTGTGCTTTCCATTTGCTATTCCTATGGTGTGACTCAAGCCATTAAGCCATGCTGAATGTTACTTTTGTGTATATGACGTTAAAGGTTACAATTCAAAAAATAAAAAGGACATCAAATATCCAGATCTAACGTCAGCCATAAGACCGGTTCCGCATGGACCTGATCTGCCTGTAAAACCTCCACCAGAAACTTTGGAGTCCACATCTTCTTGCACTGAAGCAGAAGCTAAAGAGGTTAGTGAAGAGGAATGTTATCAACCAGAAAATATTTTAACGCCACAGCAATTCACACAAGTCGAACTGAAATATTTAGTAAAAGACTTACGTCTTCCAAAGTATGCTGCTGAAAGTCTGGGATCCAGACTTCAAGCGAAGAACTTACTTGCTCCAGGTACATCATTTTCCCAGTACAGAAATCGTGAAAGGAATTTATACATATTTTTCACAAGAACATCCTCTCACATATTGCAGTGATATTGCTGGTTTAATAAGTGCCTTAGAAGCTCCATCATATGTTCCTAATGAATGGGGACAATTTATAGAGTCTTCTAAGATAGTTTAAAAGGTGTTCTCTTGTATAATGGAGATAAGTATACATTTGTGCCAGTTGCTCATTCAGTCTACTTAAAAAAAACTTATGACAATCTAAAGTTGCTTCTGGAGAAAATTAAATATCAAGATCACGAGTGGCAATTATGTGGAGACTTAAAAGTGTTATGTATATTGTTGGGGCAATAGGGTGGGTACACTAAAATGCCATGTTTTATTTGTGAATGGGATAACAGAGCTAAAGCGCTGCATTGTACAAAGAAGCAATGGCCTTGGAGGCACAATCTTACACCGGGGTCAAAAAATATTGTGCACGAAAGTTTGGTGAAGCCAGATAAAATACTTTTACCTCCACTGCATATCAAGTTAGGCATAATGAAGCAATTTGTTAAAGCACTGAATAAGGATGGCAACTGGTTTAAGTACCTTTGCAGCAGATTTCCTGGTTTATCTGATGCAAAACTTGAGGGTATCTTCATCGGTCCCCAAATTAGAAGATTGGTTTTAGATGGTCAGTTTGAAACTACTATGACTGACATTGAAAGGGAAGCCTGGATTGCTTTTAAAAATGTAATAGAAAACTTTCTAGGAAATCATAAATCACAGGATTATGAGAAAATTGTTCAAAATATGCTCGAAAAGCTTTGCAATTTAGGTTGCAATATGAGCATCAAAATTCACTTTTTGCATGCCCACCTTAATTTTTCCCCCCGAAAATCTTGCACAGATGAGCAAAGAACAAGGGGAGAGATTCTATCAGGACAAAGGAAATGGAGCAGAGGTACCAGGGAAGGTGGAATACAAGCATGATGGCTGACTACTGCTGGTGTTTAAAAAGAGAGAAAAACTGTACATAAAAGAAAAACAATTAAACGTTCTTTTCAAACAAAGAGACGAAGGTCTGATTAATGAAAGTTTCAGAATTTTGATTAATACTTGTTAGTATTTTCTTATTTTTTGATATATGAAAATGTAATCCTATCAATTTGTCATTACTAAATACAATAAAGTTATATACTTTCATAAAAAAACAATACTTTTTTTATTTCTTAAATTGTTTAAATTTCTTTATTTCTTTCAATGGAAGGACCTATTGAAATTCAAACCCGTGAACAAACTTAAATTTGTAAGCTAGTGTAATTATTAATTTAGGTTATTGTATTTTCAGTTAATTTTATTGAATTCACGTGTTATAATATCAAATTTGGTAGTTAACCTCTGGCGTGATGGTGATGGTTATTTTAATTAGCTCTGGTACTGCATTAAAGATTGATTAATTAATCAATATATGTCAAACAGCCAACACTTCACAAAACTTGAGGCAGTTAGCCAAAAAAATTCATGCATACATACATCACTTATTTAATTAAATACTGTATTATCAGATGGCATTATTGTTACTATTTCTCTAGAATTTGTGAAATTGGTGGTGGGTATTTCACAGCATATTACAGTCGGCTCTTTATAGTGACCCTCTTTTTAACATCCCAACATGTTATAACGTCCTATGTGGTTGATCCTGGCCAATTTCTCATTAACCTAATGCTATTTTACATTCAGTATAACAACCTTGAAAATAAAAGGATTTCTCTATAACGACCATAAATTTCTACCTCTTAATCCGAATTTTCACTTTCTTATTATAGTATTTGCATATAAAAATGACAAAACGCTTCAAATATATTGAGTAATTGCAGACTGACCATGAGAAATCATAAGATTTCCCACACTTTTTTCTTGCAGTGCAGTAATCACATGAACATCGGCTTTAAGTCAATTACAGTGTATGTTTATTGGTATGGCTCCAAAAAAGCGGCTAGCTTTGCCTATCGCAGAAAATTAGAATTTTGCAAGCTGTAGATAATGGTGTGCATTCTAAGACTGACATCACCAAACAGTTCCACATTTGTAAGAGTACTCTGTTGACTATTCTGAAAGATTGGAAAAAGATTGAAAGTTTAGAGAAATCTGCTGCTTCACTGGGTAGAATTCAAGCACAAAGGGCAGAGTATCCGGATCTTGAAAATGTAATTTTACAATGGCTAATGATTATGTGTACAAAAAAAGTTCCTGTAGGTTGTAACCTTTTAAAAGCTAAGGCTGAATCGTTTGCACATTGAATGAATATTAAAGAATTTAAATGTTCAGATGGATGGTTTCAGAAATTTAAGACTAGTCATGGTCTGTCTTTCAAAAAAGTGTGTAGTGAAAGTGCAGCTGTGGACAGCGACGTACAAAGGAATGGAAGGAAAATCATTTAAAAAATCTTTTGCTGACATACGACCACAATGACTTCTTCAATGCTGATGAAACTGGACTCTTTATTTTAAATTGCTACTGAATAAAACACTTACATTTAAAGGCGAGAAATGTAGTGGCTGAAAAAAAGCCACACAACAGATTACCATTTTCCTATCAGCAAACATGACTGACACAGAGGAGCTTCCTCCTTTAATCATTTGGAAAGCCCACACGCCTCCATGCTTTAAAGGTTTGAAGATGTTACCAACTATGTATTGAGAAACCAAAAGGCATGGATGACATCAGAAATCTACAAAGAATGGATCAGAGACTTAGATCGCAGGATGAGTGAGAAGAATAGCAAAAATTTCCTGTTTGTGGATAACTGCACTCCTCATTGTCAAGTAACTGACCCATGAGCAATCAGTTCCACCAAATGTGTTGTCAGTTCTTCAGTCACTTGATCAAGGTGTAATCCAGTTTTTTTAGAAAACTACTGAAGAAAAGAAAGCTATTAAATAAAATTGAGTTATCTCTTGAAAGCAAAATTCAATACGAAATCAACATCCAATCAATATAGTTAAGCATGGAATGAAGCTGATGAAACATTGATCACCAACTGCTTCAAATATGCAGGATTTACTGCCTTGTATGTGCAATCTGTGAAGTTTTGCATGCTTCTTCCTCTATTAATTTAATACATATTATAAATAAGATTGTACTAGCATTGGCATTAGTAGAGGCATTTGATGCAAGAAAGCAAGCTTATGCAGCATCAGCCAAAAAAAAAATAAATAAATAAAAAATAACCACTTCCACTTCACCCCTCTGTTCGTTCGAAATACCTGTCCAGCTGAGCCTTAAACTTATTTAGGCTATCAACTTCCACGACAAGGGATGGAAGTCTGTTCCACCGACCAACCACCCGCTGGCTAAAGGCAAATTTCCGCACGTCTATCCTACATTGTATTAGATGAATTACATAAAATATTCAAGCTTTTACTTGTTTTGGTGGGGAATTTATGAACCATTGATATAATGTCCTTCCAATATAACAACCGTTTTTTCTTTCTTTCTCCTGATGGAAAAAGGAGGAGGAAACTAAGAGCAAGGAGGATTTCTCCTACTTGCTCTTAGTTTGGAGATACATTTGCGTTATATAAATCTTTGATTGTAATACCATGTTAGTAGATATAATGTGTTGTATAGCTGTGTATTTTGAATCAGTGTTCTGTTAAATTAAAGAAAATATTTTGGAAAATAATTTTTTGCATCTCTTTAAATTAAATATCAATTACCTTAGAATTTTAATATGAATAAAAGAAAAAAGGTTTGTGGTGTACCTAGTAAAGAATATAATTAATTATAGTTATCTACTTTTTTTTTCATAATATAAAGGATAACACTATCTTGTTTTTAGGTAACATATTCTGAACAAAAGCCACACAGAAAATGTGAGCCAAATGATATTATAACTACTTTGGAATCATGTCAGATAACTCTACCATTGTAAGTTGTTTATATGTATATATTTAAATTTTTTTTAAAAATACCATTAAATTTATTGTGATGTCTAAGGAAGAATGGAATAACCAGAATTCTCTGTAGTACTTACCCTTTAATGCAGAATTGATGGCATTCTTTAAAATATTAACAGATGACACAGTTAAAATAAGATGGGGAAAAAAAAAAAAAAAAAAAACACCAAAAGAATTTGCCCATTATTTGGGATGTTCTTTTAAATATATTTATGTTAGGCATTAAAAACATTGGTAGGTGAAATAGTTTTTGGGATAAACATCATCTGCTAATATGGGAATTAAATGAGGAATATTGAATTAAAAAAAGAAAAGAAAAAACATGAAAGTTTAAATAATAGAGGCATACTCAGTTTGAATAGTCCTGTGATCCCAAGAGATATAAATGAGGAAAAGAAATGCATTTGAGGCATTTCTTCCAATTCCGCAGGCACCTTGGAATGTGTCTGCAAAATTGGAAGTTAAGATATTGGAATGTTTTAAATGTCTGATCTGATCTCATCTCCCAGCTTTGCATCATCAAGAAATTGAGATTGATTTATATTATGAGTGTTAATAATGTGAATTAAGGATAACGAAGAAAGTCTATCAAGGGAATGTAATCTGTTACGAAGAGGAAGGAGAGGAGCTGTTAATCTAGTATTTCCCGGGTGCTACATGCTGTGCCATTTTTCAGAGAATCTATCATTCTTATGCAGTTTGACCACCTATTTACCCTGTCCTGTTGTTTTATGGTTTGTGACCAAGTTTCTCCAATTTTTTTTTTTTTTTTGCAGTAACTCGGTTTGCCTCCATCTTTTTCATTTTGTAAAAAAAAAAAAAATAAAAGTACATTAAAATTGAATTTAAAAAAATTTTTTTTTTTTTTTTTTTTTTCTAATTTCTGCTTATTTTCATTAAAGAATTGACAGTCAAGTGCGCTAGTGTATATTACAAAATAGAAATGTATCAGATGTGGTGTAAAACTCATTAAAATTGTCTTTCGGTAAGATGCCAAAGGAAAAAATTTCAGACGAGAGACACACAAAATTTTCCATATGTTGTAAACTCTGGAAAAGGCAACATGTTTGCCTCATGTAATGTATTTTAGATATGATATTTCAATTTCAAGCATAGGGAAACATGGTGTAATCTGATATTTGTAAAATTTAAGCAATCAGGGACAGCACTTCAGAGTAGAGAAGGAAATGAAAAAAACATCTCTTTGTCCATAGTGGTAACTTTTGCATAATGCTCCAGTTTGCACAGTAATCTTTTATGTGCAACTGTGTCCAAAAGCTTTCCTGACATCGAAGTATATGATATCAAAATAATTATTTTTTTCATCCAGTTCCTTTGTCACTACATCATACTATCCAATCAGATTGGTCAGACAAGACTTCCCCTTAACAAACCCCTGCTGTGACTGAAGTCTAAGTGTGACTTTAATCAATGATTCCATTATTTTACCTGGAAGAGAATTTAAACTAATAGGTTAACAGGTTAATTATTCATGTCACCCTTTGATCCTCCTTTGTTAATTGGAGATACATTTGCATATCTCCAGTCCACAGGGAACACCGTGGAATCCAAAGATGCTCTTATAATTATCCTTTGCTGCCTCTCTTAATATAATGGATAGATTCCATCCACACAGGCGGATGGAATATATCCATTATATTAAGGTTTAATTAAATTGTTTCACTTCAAAATTTCTCTTATACTTTCCTCTCATTTATCAGAAAATCATGCAGCATTTACCCCATGTTTTAATTCCCCCCCCACCCATCTTTTCTGTATACATTCTAATCCCCATATTTTAATTCTGCATCCCTTATATCTGAGCACCACCACATCTGAGATATCTGCACAATGTCTACATTTGATGACTTCACCATCATTTCAATTTCATCAAATTTATTTACCATACCCCTAGTATTGGTGTTATGCAAGTTTACATGCAACTGTCCTTGCTCTTAGTTATCCTAACACAGCCCATGTATTTCCTCATTCCTTGATGACCCACAGCAGGCCTTGAAATCTCTGGTATCTTTCTTTCCTGACTGCTGCATATTCCAATAGAAGCAATTCCAGAATCACTTTCACTACTGCCTGTGGCTATTGTTAATCCATGTATTCCCCAAGCTAGCAGTTTTCTGACCCACCTGACACTGTCTTTATGACAGTTAGGATTAACAATGGTAAATGCAGGATATTGCATATGGATAGTAATCTCAGAGTAATATAACAGTTGGTCATTATCACCCCTGACCCAGAGGAGAATGAGAAAGACCTAGTGGTAATGGTAGTTCTCTGAGCAGTGCATATTTGATATCCAACTTGATGTTCTCCAAGTGGTGCAGCTGGCTACTAGCACAGCTCATGGGATTATATTAATGATATATATGGATTTTGTTTGCAGTCTCAGGGAAGTAATTTTGGTATTTATAAGACAGTGATTAGGCTTCATTTTGATTACTGCATGCCTTTTTGGAAGTTTTATTTTAGGATGGATAGTGATCTGTTCGAATGAGTGCAGAGAAAAAAAAACAAGATAAACTGGTCTTTCATTTCTGCAAATTGCAGCACTTGGAAACCAGACACCTGCAAGGTTACATGATTGAAGGGCTTAAGGCTTTAAATGGTTTGATTAAGCTAAATGCTGATGGTATTCTTATTCTTTCTTGTAGCATACTTGTAATGTGACATAAATTGAAAAATGATAGTTGAGGAATGGTGTCTAGATATGCAAATTCTTTCATTCAGAGAGTAATTGTTTGTTGGAGCAAATTCCATTCTGTGTTGTTGGAAGTAGGTAACTTGAATAAATTTAAGGATTAGACAAATTATTATAGCAGGTGGACAGATGTGGGTACAGTAAACCCTTGATTTAACTGACCCCAATATAACAGATTTCGGATTTAACGGACCGGACAAATAATAATACAATAATGTACATATTAATCTCGACCATATTATTTATTTTTTTTTTTTTAGGTTATACAGAACAATCAATAATTACCTATTTCCATTTTTGGTTTGATAATTACCTACTTTTATTTTTATAATCAAATTCGGGAAATTGTTTCTTATTCTTTTTGAAAAAGTATTCAAATAGCTGTATTCCCAGATTGCGAGCTGAACGTGACTCGGGACACTAAACTACAGGTCTACCGACTCACTTTGTTTCAGTCTCAGTCTGCCTGAAGTTATCGTGCGGTCAGGTTGTATACAGTGTTTCTGTGATTTCTGAATTGTGACTTTATTTATTAAATAATTTTGCAATCCTAACAATTTAAAATAACATCAAGTGATAGAGTTAAAAGAAAGTGTATGAACTTAAATGTGGCACAGAAATTAGAGCTAATTGAGAAATTAGAACAAGGCGTCTTACTAGCACGTGTTTGTGAAATTTACAGCATAAAAAAAACAAAATGTTTCTGATATCTGTAAATCAAAGGCCAAATCGCAACATTTTTCCTTGAAATACAGTGTTGATAGCTCTAAATGGGGTTTCTATAGAGGGGAGTAGAAAACATATGAAAGTTGCGCAAGATAAAAACTTAGAAGAAGCTGTGTATAAGTGGTATGTTCAACAGAGATCTAGTAGTGTTAATGTACGAAGTTTTGAGTTGAAATCTGCATGTGAAACTCTTGGAAAACGCGTGAGACTTAATGTTAAGGCAAGTGGTGGCTGTGGTGTTTTATAAAAAGGCATGTCATTGTGAACAAGAAAAGCTGTGGTGTATTTTTAAGTGCAGACACTTCACAAGTTGAGGCATTTAGAAAATTTATAAATGGACTTATTAAATCTGAGCGCCTTATTTTATCACAGGTTTACAATGCAGATGAAACTGGCCTGTTCTATCATGCTGTTCCTGAAAACACACTGGCCTACAAACATGAACACAGCACTTCTGGTCGCAAGTTAAGTAAGGAGCGAATTTCTGCCTTACTTTGTGCAAATGCTGATGGCTTCCATCGCCTGAAGCCCATGATGGTAAGGAAATCAAAGAAATCATGCACGCTTAAAGACATTATGAATCAGTTGCCCATTATTTACACCAGCTCAAAGAATGTGTGGTTTAATTCAGAGATTTTTTTCTGACTGGTTCTTCAACAACTTTGTCCCTGATGTGAGGTGCTTCCAGACAGATGTTCTGAAAATTTCCCCCAATACTGTAAAGGCATTGTTGCTTCTTGACAATGCTCCTGCTCATCCTAGTCCTGAGAAGTTAGTTAGTAAGGGCGGCAGAATTAAATGTCTTTTTTTTTTTTTTTTTTTTTTTTTTGCATCCTAACACAACTTCAGTTATTCAGCCAATGGACCAGGGAATAATTGCAGCCTGCAAGAGGCTGTATAAGAAGAACTTTTTGGAATAAGTAATGATTGTGTTGGAGGATGAAGAAGAAGACACAAGAGGAGCCAGGACACTTCAGAATCTAGGAGCCTACAACTTCAAGTCTAGACTTGCAAGCAACTCCTTCCAACGCCTTCATCTCCTTCCCAGCAACTTTCCAGCTGCTTGGAAGGAGATGAAGGCTATAACTTTGGCAAATGGTTGGAAGAAGTTGTACAATATTGAACCAGATTTGGATCTTGAAGGATTTGAGGCAAATGACTTTCAGCTCACCCCTTGTAAATGCTGGCAACTGGGGAAACAACTGAAGATGATTAGCATTAGCATTAGTAGAGTCATACGATGCAAGAAAGCAAGCTTATGCAGCATCAGCCAAAAAAAAAAGAAAAGCCACTCCCATTTCACCCCTCTGTTCGTTCCAAATACCTGTCCAGCTCAGCCTTAAATTTATTTAGGCTATCAACTTCCACAAAAAAAGATGGAAGTCTGTTCCATCAATCAACTCCCTGCTGGCTAAAGGCAAACTTCTGCACATCTATCCTACAACTATCATTCCTCAATTTGAATTTATGCCCTCTCAGGTGATTATTCTGAGCAAGAGGAAGAATCCCATAAGCATTGAGTATGCTCAAACCATTCAAGGTTTTATACCTCAATCAGATCACCTCGCAGGTTCTAGTCTCCAGACACTGTAATCTGCAAAATTTAAGCCTTTCTTCATAAGAGCAACACTTCGTTCCATTCACTAATCTTGTTGCCCTTCTCTGTACTTGTCCCAACAGCTCTACATCCTTCTTAAAATGAGGCCTCCAGACCTGTTTATAGTACTCAAGGTATGGTCTGACCATTGCCTTATACAAGGGGGTAATCACCTCCTTATCCCTGCTAGAAAAATTCCTGTATATCATTGGCAAGACACCATGAGCTACTCTTGCAGACTATCTGCACTGCTCAGAAAACTTCATATCTGCCTGCACAATTACTCTCAGGTCCTTTTCATTCTCTACCACTGTCAGTGTAGTACCACAGAGTTTGATACATTACTCTGGAGTTACTGCTTCCCATATGTAGTACTTTACATTTGTCATTGTTAAACTTCTTTTGCCACCTCTCAGCCCATCTCAACTTTTCTAGGTCCTGTTGCAGCAGTGTATTGTCATTAGTGTCCTTAACAACCCTGCCAACCTTTGTATCATCTGGAAACTTGGACATTAAGCTGATTATACCATCATCAATATCATTTATAAATACAGAAAACAACAATGGAACCAACACTGAACCCTAAGGGACTTCACTAATAACATTAGTCCACAAAGAGCAGTGTCCGTTGATTACCACTCTGTCTTCTCCCACTCACCCATCCCTTTATCCATAACAACAATTTGCCACACTGCTCCAATTTGTGCAACAGTATAAAAAGCCTTTCTAAGATCCAAATATATGATATCAAAGTTATTCTCTGCATCCAGTTCCTTTGTGAACACATCATAGTATCCAATCAAATTGGTCAGACAAGACTTTCCCTTTAACAAAACTATGCTGTGTCTGAGCTATAACTTAAGTCTTATCTAGATGATCCTGCAATGCTTCTTTAACCAGTGCCTCCATTAATTTCCCTGGAACAGGTCTATAATTACTTGTGTTGCCCTTTGATCCTCCTTTGTGAATTGGGGTCACATTTGCACAAGCCATTTCAGAACATCCAATGATATACTGAAATGCCTTAAAAATGATGAGGGTGATCCTGGCTACCAAGTCCTCACTGAAGAAGAAATTGTGGATGAGGTTCAATATGGCAGGGGAAGAAGAAGAAGAAGAAGACGACGACATTGAGGAAGAGCAAATTACACCAGCACGGCCTACACTGTCTGAAATGAGAAATCTCATGGACATCTTCTGACCCTGAAATTGTTCCTTACATTTTCGTCAGTTCAGGACGATCATTGTTTCTTAATAATGATCCATTGACTGGATCGTTATTAAGAACCAACATCAGATTGGCAAACAGCTGAAGCTGGATGCTTTCTTTAAGCAAATTTCAACTTCCACTGCTATTTCACCTCCAACTGCTTGTTCATTTCACCTGTCTACAAGCAAACAGATGACACCAGTGCCTCCATTTGTGAACATTTCCTTTCGAATACTGTACTACTCCCACTATGGTCACGGCAAAATACTCTTCAACTAGGCTGTCAGAAAGGTGAGTAAATATTACATATTCTTTATTGTAATTTAATAATTTTATATTGAACAGTGCTGTATTAAAGCTTTTTTTTTTTACGTTAAGAACAATAAAAAATGCCTTCACATTCGATTTAACGGACTTTTGGCATTAATGGACACCCTTCTCCCCTATTAGTCTGTTAAATTGAGCATTTACTGTATTTTTTATTTATTTATTTTGGCTATTGTTCGTTTACATTATATCACTGGAACCATTTGAAATTAATTTAAATTAACATAAAATGTATTAGAAAAAATTAAAAGTGTTTTATAGAGTTGAATTATTATTGTTTTGTTTTTTGTTGGGTATTGTAATAGGCAAGTCACTGGGTGACTTGCCTAATGCACACACACCACTATATTTACATGTGTTTGTTCTTATTCTTCTAGGTTATGTGAGCAGTTATTTCCTCATCTGAGAATAAATGGTAATATTGAAACAATATCTCAGACTTTTAAACAGTGGAAAGACATCTCTGAAGTAGAAATGATAAAGACATTACAGTATTGTTTAAGGTAATGTGAGATATATATTTTTATGCTGTAACAATTTAAAGATATCTGAAGTTTTACTTTCTTGTAAACACTTCATATTTTTGTTTTAGCTGTTTGAGCTATTCTAGTTTGCCATCAGTATTTTTCTGTTATTGGTGTATTTGCTCACTCTCTGCTTTAATTTTATAGTTAGAAAAATACAGAAAATAGTTTGAGACACAAAATTGTTTTGGTGTTGTTTAAATGTTGAACTACTGAATTAGTTTCAATAAAAAACAAAGAAAAACCTGATTTTATGAAACTATAAAAAATGCCATAGATTGCTATTTGTAAATTAGACTCACATTAAAACATCTCAAAGTGACTAAGATTTGTCTGCACTGTTTCAATATGATTATTTTCATTTCTCTAGTAATTGAATTTTGATTATTATCAAAAAAGCTGTAATTTGTTTTCATAAAAAGGAGTTTTCATAAAAAGGAAATGAAAAAAAAATCAGGAGGTGTTTCAGTTAATATTAGCTAACTGTCAAAGCAATTGTGGCCAACATGCTTTAGATGTAAAAACAAAACTCGTTCACTAAATTTTCCTTTTTATTCTATCATTTGCCAACATTTCCTGCTGCTTATCATCTTTAAAGTACACATACAAATTGTTTTCTTTCTTTTACTGGATAGTTGTACAGTTTCTTTGCATTGTGTGTGCGTGTGCACACATGTACATACGTAAGTTTTTTTTTTTTTTTTTTTTTTTTAACTTTAGATGTGAGCCTTATGGATTTTATTACAAAATACTTGCTCATTCAATGGTACTTTTTCTTTTCTCTCAGTCGGGGGACAAGAGTTTAAGGGATTATCTTTATAGACTCAATATTAGGATTTACTTGTGACCTGATGGTAACATTACTGGTGATATTGGTTTAGTGAACAATGGGGGGGGTTAACGCATAGTTAAACAAATATAATAAAAAAAAAAATAATGAATAAAATACATAAAAAAAATTGTTTTAAATTAAAAAGAGAATAAGACAGAATTAAGCAAGTAAACTCAATTATATAAAATAAATAATATTGTCAGAAAATTTTATCAGTTGGGTATAACCTCCATGCACAAGCACACTGTGGGTGACCATCCAGGTATGAACCAATGTAAACAGGGGTTGAGGTGTGGTGCCCAAACCACATGGAGGAATGCCACCCCAATGTGTAGATGATTTTCATCAACCGGTGCAATACCACCATTTTGCTTATTGGAGGCTTGAAGTGGTGGAACCCATGTTTAGTCTCCAGAGCTAAGTTCCGGTCAATCCTTCCCCATCTCTTCCATCGTGCAGTATGACTAATGACTTTTGAAGTTATGATGAACATCATGGCGAGATCCAGTCTTCCTTACATTTCGAGGGTACAGCTCTAAAACGGTGTTCGCAGGCCGGCCACTAGTTAGTATACCAGACCGAACCTATTGGTAACTCTTTAGGAGGCTTCCAGATCAGCTAGTGTATAATCTTGCTATCTCTACTCTGCCAGATAGTGACTGAAGGGAGTCCGAGTAGGTGGGGGGGGCATCGTCGAGGCCACGTTATGTCAAGGATCTAGGTATAATACCACCTAATATGTGTATGCCATATCCAAAAATTTCATTACTTCATACAGCATGACTCCCCCCCCAATTTTTCTTACTATTGAATACACCATGAATTGTCAAACTAATAGAATAAGCTTATCTGCGAAAAGATCTAAATCTCCCAAACACTTCCTGGTTCATTTCATAAATATACATGGTCTCAATTCTAATCTCAATGATGTCCATTTCCACTTGCAGTCTGCCAAACCACATCTACTTTTTCTGACAGAATCTGTTATCAGTTAATTCAACTACTGCTCATCTCAATTGCCCAAATTATTCACTGTATGATTCCTTTTGCCTCAAAGGTGTGCTTGTGCAACGTCCGTTCCAGTATTCCCTGTCAGAGAATTGATAATTTGGAGTCTCTTCTCTGGCTCAGTGCAGTCCGCGAAACAAATCTAATTTGCAATATGGTCCTTGTACCGGAAAAGGTTGGACACCACTGACCTACAGTATTGGACACTGTATGTTACTACTTTGTGCCCTGAGTGTAGTACCAACCATTGGTACATTAGTCTGGGTTTACTGCTACCTCTTTTCGATCTTCTCTGGCTCAAAATCTCTCTACCTCATTGTGTCGAATTCATCTGTTGTCTCTACCATTATCGCATCTCCACTAATCACTTGGAGTTCTTTGACTTCCTCTCTTTGCAACTTACTTTCTCCAGTCCAACTTTCCTAACAGTGAGGTAATTAACAGTGAGGTAATTTTTCTTGGTGATTTTAATGTTCACAACTCCAGCTGGCTTCTGTTTTCTAGTTACACTGACCCAGCTGGTTGAGATGCTGAAGCTTTTGCAATTACTAATGACCTTGCACAGATTGTTCATTTACCTACAAGAATACTAGACAATTCTAACCATACAGCCAACATGCTTGATCTTTTTCTCACAAACAATTCTTCCAAGTATACGGTTGAAGTGATGCTCGGCTACCCTAATGGTAGCCAAGCATTCTGGTCTCTTGCTAAAGCTATTGGCCGCAACTTTTGCCCATCTCTGTTGTCACTTCAGCCAAGGATAAAGCTGACCTGCTACCATCCCATTTCTCTTCCAACTCATGTATTAATGATCTTGGTAAAACACCTCCCACCATTCCTAACACGCTCCATTCAATTCCTCCTGTGGTCTTCCGTCAAAAGGATGTCAGAAGGATTTTGACAAATCTTGATACTAAGAAAGCTCCAGGTCCTGATGGTATTTCTCCACTTATTCTTAAAACCTGTACTCCTGAACTTACTCCTGTTCTTTGCCGCTTTTTTCACTTTCTTATTCCAAAGGTGTTTTTCCTTTTGCTTGGAAATTTGCTCATATCCAGCCAGTTACTGAAAAATGTGACAAGTCCCTCCCATCCAATTATCATCCCATTGCAATTGCTTCTACTCTTTCTAAAATAATTGAGAAATCAATTAACAGCCAACCCTTAAACTACCTAGAAACCTTCCGTCTGATCAGCAATTGCCAGTATGAATTCCATCAGTGACGATCCACTGGTGATATTCTGGCTTATGTTACCCATTTATGGACATATTTAATAGAAATTAAATGTGAAACACAAGCAGTTGCTCTTGACATTTCAAAGGCTTTCGATCGTGTTTGGCATAAAGGTCTTCTAAACAAGCTTCCATCTTATGGTTTGCCAACTGTTTTTTTGTAATTGGTTATTCAGTTTTCTCTCCGATCGCTCACTGAGGGTGATGGTAGATGGCTCTCTGTCTTCTAACTTCTCCACTAATGCTGGTGTCCCCCAAGGTTCAGTTCTTTCCCCCCACTCTTTTCCTCTTGTATATTAATGACCCTCTTGCATTGACTGGAAATCCTATCCATAGTTTTGCCAGTGATAGCACATTTCATTCCACATTACATTTTGAAAAACCTTGCCCTGCTCAATCAGCTTCAGCTTTTCGAATATCCGCTACCAATTCCTTAAATGCCTATCTACACGTAATTCTCCAGTGGGACAAAGACAACTTAGTTGGTTTCAATCCTAAAACTCAGTCTTGTCTTATATCTTGCAAAAACGATTCTTCTGCTCCTCTACTTTTCTTTGGTGACACTCTGATTTCTAGGCAAAATGATATATCTGTTTTCAGGTTACCCTGACTTCTAATCTCTCTTGGCACAAGCACATTACAAATATTGCTTCCTCTGCATTTAAAAAACTTGGTTTTCTCTTTTGCTCTCAGCATTATTTTTCTTCCAAACAGCTGTTCACTTTGTATTAATTGCAAATCCACCCTACCATGGAATATTGTTCCCACATCTCATGCAGTGCCCCCAAAATCTCTCTCTCTCAAGCTTCTAGATTCCATCCAGAAGAGGGTAGTTAGGTTAATTAACGACTCCTCTCTAATCAGTAGTCTCTCTCTCTCTCTCTCTCTCTCTCTCTCTCTCTCTCTCTCTCTCTCTCTCTCTCTCTCTCTCTCTCTCTCTCTCACACTCACACTCACTCACTCACTCACTGATGTACTGTTTCTGCTGCATGCCTTTTCTACAGATACTTCCATGAGCACTATTCTTCTAAATTGGCTTCTGTAATTCCTGCTCTCTCCTTCAAAACAGTCCGCACACGTGCCGCCGACATCCATTTACTGTCCGACTTCAAACTCGCAGAACCGAATTTTCGTCTTCCTTGTTTATTCATTCAACTGCTTTTTTCTGGAACAACCTTCCTTCATACGTATTTCCTGAAAATTACAGTCTACAGAAGTTCAAGTCTAATGTCAACAAATATCTTCTTTTGTCTTCTCAACCCCCAACCCAAGTACTATAGGTTCTGATATCTCTCGTGTTTGGGGTTTTCATAAAAAAAAAAAAAAAAAAAAGTTAACATCTCTTTCTAGAGTGGTTGGTAGGGATTGACCTAAGTTGTACTGTATTCCTTAGTTTGAGGCAGAGGGAGGTGGGGTTGTTTGATTGGAGGGTTGGTTGCAGGTAGTTGAACTTCACTTTTAATTTAGGTTAGCACATCTTCTTAAAGATGTGTATTTGACTAGTTTGTGTCTTTGTAGTCATTGAAGAATTAGTAGTAAAATATCATGAAATATTTGACTTCATTATGTAGACAATTTGGAAATAAGCATAATTATATCAACCTAGATTTTGAGTGCTTTATTTGAGTATTTGAGTCAGTCAACACCCATTTCCATTTTTGAAATGACTTTGTTTTATTCACTTGACTTGTTTGCTCCTAAAATTTCAATTTTGTACCTGTCCATTTCATTGATGACCATGTCCATCTTGCCTTCTTTTAAACTTTTTACATTGCATGTGGCCACATTTGCCCTCTTTCTTAAATTTAATTTTGCAGGGCATCCAGTGGTATCAGATAATGTGGTAGTATGGCATTGCCTACCACTGAGTGAAGGCGCCTCCGTAGCCAGGTGGGCAGGAGCAGCAGTGCGTAGCACGCTTCTTGAATAGACCGGGATTCGAGCCCGTGACCACTAAATACGGAGGATTCGGAAAGGTCAGGGAATGACCACCGCATATCCCCGGAGCAATATGGCCTTAGTTGCTAATGCTCCTAAAAACCAAATAACAACAACCACATGAGTGGTGTACTCATGTTATTATTATATTTTTTAGCAATACTTTCAAAAAGTGCCAAATATTCAAATAATTGATTTATGAGATTTCATTGTACAGGTAACCCCCGTATAACACAGTACTTCTACAACATGGTTTCACTCTAACACAATTGATAAATTGCGGCAAACCTTGCATACCATGGTATTTTTGAGCTTTTGTGCAGAGAAAACCCTACTATTATTTTGGATGTAATTTTTAAACATTTTCAGTTAACATTTTCTGTTGACTTGCTAGTCAAAAAAAAAATTATTAAGAAATCCCTGTATTTTATTTTGTTGGGAAATTCCCGTGTCATGTTCTGTGCTATTGAACTTGTACTTGTTGAACTTGTGGAAAAATCTAGATTTCAAAGTTTTATTACTATTGGATAGCACACCAGGCCATCCAAAAGATTTAAGTCATCCAAACGTTGAAGTTATGTTCCTACCGCCACAGTTGTACTGGGTCAGCCATTAGATCAAGGTATTATATCCACCTTTAAAACTCATTCCTTCAGAAAATGGTAACACTGGATTTTGGAAAAAATTGATTCCAAATCTATTGAAGTAATGGAGGGATGGAAACATTTCTCAATTGTGGACTGTATCAGAAGCATAGCTTTATTGCTGAAAGAAGTAAAACCGTCAATGTGAAGATATTCCAAGCAAATTGGATTATCTTCACAGAACTTACAACAGCTGAGCTGCGAAAGCAGGAAAATGAGTTGTCTGGATCAAACAACAATTATAGCCTGGACAACCATGCACTGCTTATGACAAATGTCTTAATAAAGACATCAAACCTGTCTAGAAAAAACTGAGAAAGCAGGTGGTTCCCTGGTAGTGCCCTGAACTGACTATACTCAGGAGAAGGGCACAACAGGCAAGAAGGCATTTTCAAAGCGCCAGAACATTTTGGCCACAAAATGAGATTGATGCATTGAGAGATTCTTACAGAACTCTTAAGAACCAATATACTTCCCTCATTAGAGAAAAGAAAGAAGAATCCTGGCAGCACTTGGTGGGAACTTCTGGAAATGCTGACCCTTGGGGCATTGTCTACAGAATAGTGACCAACAAGTTGCCAAGATGAGATGTAATAGAAACTACGGTTAAACCAGATGGAATCCCAACCCTGTGTTGGGCAGAGTCTGTAACATCATCAACACTATTATCCAGACCGAGGCTGGGGGATATATTCCTCTACTCAGATTGACATAAAAGAAAATACTGAATATGAAAATGCCATCCTCTAGCCTCCTTTTGCGACAGAAGAATTAGAAATAGCTCAAACTAAAAACAAAAGCCCTGGTTTTGACCTCGAAGATGTTGAACTCATCAAAAAATTAGCTAAATAGCACCAAATAAACTAACAGTCTTGTGCAACCACTGCATGACAGTGGAAACATTCCCTAAAATCTGGAAAGGGGGAGTACTAAGATTAATTCTGAAGAACCTAGAGAAACCTCTCACTGATGCAAAATCATTCAGACCAACAACAGCTCTGCTCTCGGTACTATGGAAAATATATGAAAGGCTAATTTACAATAGGATATCTGTGTATTATACAGAAGCAGGCTTTCACTCTTATAATCAGTATGGTTTTAAGCAGGGCAACTCTATGGAGGATGCCATTCGCCACTTACTGACAATAGTAAAAAATACAGAGGAAAAGCACATGTTGGCAATTTCTATAGACTTTGCTGTTGCATTTAATTCACCCTGGTGGCATAGTGTCCTTAGGAGACTCTGCCAGTCATATGTCCCACAAAACTTCTATCGGGTATGGAAACAGCTACCTTAAAGACAGAAGTGTTTCAGTTCACACAAGGTTCCAGGAATTGACACACCCTGTAAACAAAGGTTGCCCACAAGGCTCAACCCTTGGCCCATCCTTCTGGACAATTGTTCTAGATGAATTTCTGGACCCAGTGGAAAGCCTAGTCTTTCTGGACGATTTGGTTCTCCTTGTAAAAGGAAGCACTAGTAGTTGTAGAGGAAAAATCAGATGCCACCCTCTTGAAGCTGCAGGAGTGGGCACAAATGCACATGCTTGGGATATCACCTGAAAAAAACTAATAAATCCATACTTTGGAAAGGAAATCTAAGGAGACCCTCTCAAATTAAAATTAATGGAAATTCTGTAAAAATGATATCATAACTGAAATACCTAGGGGTTGTTTTTGACTCGAAATTAGCATTTTATCCCCATTTGGCATACTTGGCAAAGAAAGTGAGAAACTATGCAGGTGTGATTGCCAGCATCAGTCAAGCTGACCATTGACTCAGGAGGGCCCTGGTAACCAGGGTCCTCCTGAGTCCTCCTCATGTACTGAGCAGTTTTATTGCTTGTCATCATTTGGTATATGGTTTACCCACACGGCCATAGTCAGAAACAGGAACAAATTAGAGACAAATCAGAGAATGATACTTCTCACTATCACCAGAGCATGTTTCACTGTCAGCAACCCCGCACTGCAGGTGTTAGCTGGTGCTCTCCCACTTTATTTCTTCTTCTTCTTCTTGGTCCTTAGCTGGCAGCTGGGGGAGGCGGTTGGCCATGCAACCAGTATGCTGCTGTAGGTGTCGCAGGGTTTCGGACTTGCTCTGTGATGTTCTTCCATACTTTACGATCCATGGCATCAGTCCTGGCCTGGTTAAGGTCGAGACGTCGGCTCTTCAAGTCATTTTCCACTTGCTTGGCCCACGTTTTCCTAGGCGCGGTCCGTTGGATGCTCCATTGGGTGGGTCGTTCTCTCCAAAGGAGTGTGGATGGTATTCTGTTCGTGCCCATTGTACATACGTGGCCAAACCATCTGAGCCTTCGCTTCTGGATTTGGTCGGCAATGGTTGGTTGCTGTTGGCATCTGGCGCGGATGGTATCATTAGTGATGCGGTCACGAAGTGAGATGCCCAAAATCTGCCGCAGGCATCGCATTTGGAATACCTCAAGTTTGTTTAAATCTAGCTTGAGACAAATCCATGTTTCTGATCCGTAAAGGAGAATGGGCAGGATCAAAGTCCGGAAGAGTCGGATTTTAGTCTTTGAGGAAATGTTGGTCCTCTTCCACAGACACCATTTGAGCGAGGCGAACGCAGTGGCCGCCTGTCCAATTCTGCTGTGGATTTCCATGGTGGATGCAACTTTCTTCTCCTGGACCAGCGACCCAAGGTATTTAAAGTCCTGCACTTGCTCGATCTGGACGCCTTCGAGATAGATGGTGGCTTGCGACCCATCTGTTGTCAGGGCCTTTGTCTTATCAGCATTGATCTTCAAACCGTATGGCCGGGCAATGCGGGCAATGTCGTAGAGGATGTCCGTGGCTTCAGAGTCGTTACCAGCAAAGATAGCACTATCATCGGCAAACATCAGGTCAGTCACATAGTGATCCTTGTCATATTGTATGCCCCGTCTGTTTCTGAATGCTTGCCTCATAATGGCATCGACCACAATGTTGAAAAGCAACGGGGAGGCTACATCCCCTTGGCGGACTCCAGTTTGGATGGTAAATTCCTCAGATAAATCGTTCTGGATGCGCACCTGGCTGGTTAAACCATTGTATGCAGTTTGGAGGAGTGTGATGACTTTTCGAGGTACATGTTCGACCTCTAGTAGTTTCCATAAGGCAGGCCGATGGACACAGTCGAAAGCAGACTTAAAGTCAATGAAAACAATGACGGTTCGCTGTCCACACCGGATTCTCTCCTCCATCTGCTGACGGATGGCAAAGATTTGATCACAGCATCCTCGCCCGGGTCTAAATCCCGCCTGTTCTTCTCGACTGGTTTGCTCACAATGTTTTTGCAGCCTTGACTGGATGATCTTCATAAAGCCCTTTCCGATGATGGAAAGGAGGCTGATGCCACGGTAGTTCTTGCAATCCCGGTTATCACCTTTCTTGTGGATCGGTACAATAATGGCTTTCCTCCATGTTAGCAGAATTTGTTCAGTGCACCAGATGGTTTTGAGCAGTGAGTGTAGTCGTCGAAGCAGTACATCTCCCCCAGCTTTGATCGCTTCTGTGGTGACTTGGTCCACTCCTGGTGCCCTGCCATTCTTTAGTGATTGTATGGCTGCTTTCACTTCTTCTACTGTAGGCTCAACATCGACCATGGAGACTTCAGGGGGATCAATCGATAGTGCGGCTTCTGGCGGTCCCTGAGGTGGGTCGTGATTATACAATGCTTTGAAGAATTCACTCCACCGTTGCAAGCGTTCGGACGGTGATCGCACGAAGGTCCCATCAGCATTCTTGATGTTGTCACTAGTCAATTTGGTCTTTCCACTCAGACATCTGAGGGTGCGATAGAGAGCGCGGTACTCGTTCTTGGATGCCGCCACTTCAAGATCGTCTGCCACTTGATTCCAGTATGCTTCTCTTTCCGCTGTCATCCTCTGTCGGACTTCTCGGTTTAGCTGCCGGTACCGTTCAAAGTCGACCAACTTTGCCTGCTTCCGTTTATCCACGAGGTCGAGGCATTCATCTGATATCCATGGTTGCGTTCGACGTCGGGCAGGTGGACATAGGGGCTTGGCACATTCCAGGATGGCATCAGAGATCTGCTTTTCTTCATCATTTATATCCTCGGGCACGGCTAGCGTCTCGAAGCGGTTGGATAGGGCAATCTGATATGCCCCTTTGTTGGCAGTATTCATTAGCTGCCTCCAGTCCAGCTTGGCTGACCGAGATGACCTTTTTGCATGCCGTAATTTGAACTGCACCTTAGCCCGGATGAGGTAGTGATCAGATCCGCAATCAGGTCCCCTCATGGCACGAACATCCATGAGTGATGAGCGAAATCGGGCGTTGATCAGAATGTAGTCCAGGATTGCCGAGTCCTTGCCAGATGGATTTCGCCATGTAAGTTGATGTTTTTGAGGGTGCTGGAACTGACTGTTTCCGATGATCAGGTTGTTAGATGCGGCAAAGGACAACAAACGTAGTCCATTGTCATTGATCTTCCCATGGCCAAACTTGCCCATTGTTGTTTCTCAACCAGATCTGTCCACGCCAATGTGGGCATTAAAGTCCCCTGCGAGGATGATCATTTCTGTCTGTGGAATTGAATCCAGCGTATGTTGGAGCTGGTTGTAGAAGTCATTCTTGGTCGGGTCCAGGCTAGTCTCAGTTGGTGCATAGGCGGAGATAATATGGGTCTTGATGGTACCCTTGACAGTAAGGACTGCCAGGCGGTCCAATATTGGTTGGAAAGCGATCACACTACTGGTGGCCTGAACATCGACCATAAAGCCCACTCCTGCTTCTTGTTTCTCACCACCAGAGTAGAATAGCATAACCGCTTCGTTAGGTGCTGGTGGTTGGATGATCATCGTTCCAGATCCGGTGAGCCTTAATTCGGATAATGCCGCGATTGATACCTTGCACCTAAGTAGTTCTTGGGCAATGATTTCATTTTGTCCAACGTGGTGCCCCATTCGAACATTCCATTCGCCAATGTTAATTGCCCTTTTCGGCATAATAAGCTTATTGCTATGGCCAGTGGTCCACTTTACACCAGTACCCTGGGTCCCCAGTGCTGGCGCATTGGCTACCCCGGATGCGGTAACATTGTTGTAAGAGCTTGTTCTGTGGCCAGTGGTCCACTTCACACCAGCACCCCGGGTCCCCAGTGCTGGCGCATTGGCTACCCCGGATGCGGTAACATTGTTATAAGAGCTTGTTCTGTGGCCAGTGGTCCACTTCACACCAGCACCCTGGGTCCCCAGTGCTGGCGCATCGGCTACCCCAGATGCGGTAACATTGTTGTTACCACATCACTTTATTTAGAAGTAGCCAAAAGAGGCTTGTATTACAGACTTAAAAAGGGCATATCCACTGAATTTTTAACAATAGCCCTTGACACAGCCAACACCACCAAGGCTGAAAAAAAAAAAAAGAATAGCCACAAATCTCTGAGCTGTGGCGAACAAATTGGGAGCAGGAAACTAGAGTTCCGGTTACCGAAATGTTTCTCCCACAGTGACAATGTTTTTCCCCTGGACTTTTCACAACATTTATATTGACAGGTCATGGCTCCCTAAAGGCTAAATTAACTTTTTAGGACTGACTGCCAAACTGTACCTGTGGTGAAAGTGAAGACTGGGCACATATTCTCTATGAATGTATAATTTATGATATACCGAGAACCCAATTAACAGCAGACAGTGGCCCCCTATCCAAGGGACAAGAACATTTATTATATAATTAAGTGTTTTTTTTTTTTTTTTTTTTTTTTGTATTTTTCACCAACCGTATGTTGAAATGACAGCATAAAATAAAACGAAAGCCAAAATTTTGATAACTTTATAATTAAGCTTACAATAAATTACTATTTACAGTGGATATACAACAAACAATTAAAATATCATAAAATACAATAAAATATACCGGGTTAAAAGCGATAAAATATCTGTAGCTTTTGAAGGCTCCGCCTTCTTTCTCAACAGTACACTTTTTTTACTTTTCAGTGCAACTTTAAATACCAGCAGGTTCACGGCACATGTCACGTGATTCGATGACACGTGCACTGTTCTTGTGCGTGTCAGGTGGAATCGTTCATCCCCTCTAAGGATCACTGTCTCAAAGAGGGGATGGATACGCATACCCCTGTCTCTATTAATATTATTCTCAATGGAACTAATCTGCAAGCTCTCGAGCCACTTGCGGTCCCAAAACCTATGCGCCCGGTCAGTGATAACTGCTTCGTCCAGGGAGATACGGTGCTGCTTCTCCCAAAAGTGTTCGGCCACGGCAGACTTTCTGTAGTCCGCATTCCTTATCCCCTTTGTGTGCTCCCCCAGACGATCCTTGAGATGCCGCTTTGTTTCCCCCACATAACATTTCCCACAATCTGGACACTTAATGCTATAAACGACCCCACTTGCATTTTCTTTTGAAATGGGGTCTTTCACCTGTGACAAGACTGTGTGCAGCTTCTGACCTGGAAGCTGCACACAGCGCATCTGGTAGTTTCGTAAAACCTGAGCTATACGCTCGGTTAAACCCGGATAATAGGGAATGTATGTGGTGGTTATCGGCGTAAAAGACTCACCTCTCCTCTAATATATTTCTCTATGATCCTCCGGGGGTAGTCACACTTAAGGAGATCCGCCGTGATGCGCTCATACTCTTTCTTTTTATCCTCGGAAGTACTACAATGTGACTTTGCCCTGTCTGTTAGTGCTCTAATTACACTATTCTTGTGATGGTTGGCCTGAGGTGAATTATAATGTGAATATTGACCTTTACACATTCTATAAACTTTGGTCTTTAGACACGGGCCTTCTCTGTAGACCAACACATCCAAGAACGGCAAAGCCCCTGCTTCTTCTACCTCCGAGGTGAATTGTATGAATGGGAAGAAGCCATTAAGAAAATTTAACACCTCATCTTCCCTCCCCTTTCGAATAATTGAGAACGTATATAGTGAGAACCGTGTTGCTAAATAATCTAACCTCGAGTTCCTCCATAGCCAGATTAGCTATAATCGCACTAATGGGGAGTCCATGGCTGCACCGTGAACCTGCTTATACATAGTGTCACAGAACACCATAGTGGTGCTTGAGAGATATAATTCTATGCCCTTACAAATATCTTCCAAACTTAGTTGTGTCCTACTGCTTAAGGTGGTATCTCTCTGTAGGGCCATGTGTACATCATACACCATGGTCAATTGGAATACATGTAAACAGAGATGTCACATCAAAAGATGTCATAATTTCATTTTCTTCTATACGCTGCTCTCTTATAAAGTGTACAAAATCCTTACTGCCCTTGACACTAAACTCGGAAAGTCCTACTAACGGTGACAACAATTTGGCCAGGAAACCGGATAGTGCACATGTGGGACTGCCTATAAACGAAACTATGGGCCTGAGTGGAACACCCACTTTATGAATTTTGGGTAGGCCATAGAATCTCGGTATTTGGCTTCCCGTTACATGTAACGACCAATACTGCTCCTTAGAAATCTTATTAGTCTTTAACCAGCCCTGTACCATTCTATTAGCTACAACAGTTTAAAAAAAAATCTGTACACCCAATTACTAAACATTTTTGTGTACACTCTGGATTTCTAGCATTAGTGATTTAAACAAGAAAACCAGATACACAAGGTATCTGCAAATACTCAGAACAATAAATTTACAGTACAATTAGGGTAGAACATACTATTAATTAATAAACAGTTGTTTCTATACAGTTAGTTTGAAGACAATTATATGTAGTATGCTGAAATAGTAGTTACATCTAATTTATATGGTAACTCGGACTCCATGATAATATTATAAGTATCAGTAGTGGCAAATGATGCAAGAAAGCCAAAAAAAAAAAAACATCTCCTTTCACCTATACTTCCCTCTTTGTCTAATCCTTCCTTGAATTTATTAAACTATCTACTTCCATAACAACAACAGATGGAAGTTTGGTCCAGTAATCAACCACCTAAAAACAAACTTCACACATCTGTTCTGTATTCATCCTTCCTCAATTGGAATTTATGCCCCTCATGTGCATAGTCTGTGCAAGAGGAAGAATCCCATCAGCATTGAGCTTGAGCATTCCATTTAAAGCCTTAAACACTTCATTCAGATTAGCTTGCAGGTATCTAGTCTCTAGATCAGCGTTTCCCAAACTTTTTTTTAGTCATGGAACAATTTTCATCTCGCAACTTATTCATGGAACACTTACGAAATGCAAGTTTAGCGGGAGCCAAAGGACTGTTTGCTAATATTTTATTACATATGACACACTGTGCATCAGGAGCATCCTTATTTCCAACACAGGTAAAGCCGAAATTCAAATAACTGTCATCATACTTTCATTTTGGTCTTTTATTAGTTGGTTCCTGTTTTTCACTTCAGATTTTTGGAGTACATAAGGCTGCGATTGTTCATCCTCCCTTTGAAGAGTGAAAATATTGTCTTCGTTTCATCGACCACAGTTGCACTACTAGAAGTATTTTGCTTCTCGTTTTGAAGTTCCTTTTTTCGAAATAATAATATTTTGAAATACAAATAATTATCAAAAAAAAATTTATACAAGGAAGTGAGTTTAGTTATATCTGTTCGCTTCCACCTCTCCTTCAACCCGTGTACTTCAGGCAGAATTGCATATGAATGGCATATAGTAGATAACCACATTGCTACTTTTTCATAGGTTTTATTACTTCTCTATGCTTACTTCTCTATGCAAGGCCCGCCAAAATAGTGTTAAGCAGTCTACTTGATTATTAGTCTATCATCATCAGCCATTTTCAATCCACTGCAGGATGAAGGCCTCTCCAGCAACTTTCCAGTCCCTTCTGTTTTGAGCACTGGCCATCCATTTACTACTCATGAATTTCATCTATCCATCTCCGCCTTTATCTTCCAGGTTTTCTTCTAGCTCCTCTTGGGTACCATACTGTTATTTTCTTAGTCCATCTCTCATCATGTCTTCGAGCTATGTGTCCTGCCCTAGACCATTTTAGTTCTTTAGTTTTGATAAGAATGTTGAGTTTGCTTTACTTGAGTTTGTTGCCTAATCCATGTGTTTCTCTTCTTATCTAACAGTTAGATTCCCAATATAATTCTTTCCATTCTTCGCTGTGTAGTTCTCAGCTTCTCTTCCATTCTTTTGGTGAGTGCCAAAGTTTCACTTCCACAAGTCATGGTGGGGAGTATACATTGGTTCATTATTTTACGTTTCAGACAAACTGGGATATTGCTCTTCAGTATGCGACTATATTTCCTGAATGCTATCCATCCAAAATTTATTCTTCTCTTGACTTCCAGCCATTTATCATTATTACAGCTAATAACTTGTCCCAGATAAGTATATGACTCCACCTTTTCAATTACTGCTCCTTCAATCATTATTTCCCTTTCTGTGGAATACTTGTTCATCATTACTTTTGTTTTAGCCATATTCAACTTTAGTCCAAAATCCTTACTAACTGTGCATAACTGATTAAGATTTTCCTCTAATTCTTTGGGATCGTGGCTTATGACCACAATGTCATCTGCAAATCGTAAATGGTTTAGGTACTCTCCGTTCACATTGACTCCTTTCTGCGACCAGTCTAATCTTCTGAAAGCTTCCTCAAGGGCAGCAGTAAACAGCTTCGGAGATATTGTGTCTCCTTGTCAAACTCCTTTCTCGATTTTAAATTTGCTACTATCTTTGTCTAGTCTAATAAAGGAGGTAGCACTCTCATATATTTTCTTCAAAATCATAATATATGGGGTATCTATGCCTTGTCTTTGCAGTGCCCGAAACATTGCCTTATGCTGTATGGAGTCAAATGCCTTTTCATAATCCACAAATGCCAGGCATAATGGTGTTTTATATTCATTTGCTTTCTCCATTAGCTGTCACATTACGTGAAGGTGATCCATAGTTGAGAATCCTGTCCTAAAGCCAGCTTGCTCTTTCGGTTGATTCTCATCAAGTATTCTTTCTAATCTGTTAGTAATGACCCTTGTGGACAACTTGTAGATGTGGGATAACAAGCTAATTGGTCTATAATTTCCAATTTCTGATTTATCTCCTTTCTTATGCAGCAAAACTATGATTGCATTATTCCACTGCTTAGGCATCACACCTTTTCTAATGCACTTTGTGAAGAGCCTTGCCATTTTTTGTGTTATGTCTCTTCCTCCCAATTTTAACAACCCTACAGTAACTTCATCTTCCCCCGAGGCTTTCTGATTCTTCATTTTCTTCAATGCATGTTCTACCTCATCAGGAAGAATATCGGGTATGTCGTATGTGTTGCTACTTTGCAATCCATCTTCCCCACTGCTGGCATCATTCCCCTTCTCCTTGTATAATTCTCTATAGTAGTCTTCTGCTATTTGAATTATGCCTTCTCTGCTGTTTATAAGTACACCATCGCTATTCTTCAGTTTCAGTATCATTTGTCTTTCTGTATTAGTGCTCATGGCTGCTGATTTAAATCCTTTGTTTTCCCTTAATGCTACTTTTCTTGTGTTAAATCTTCTTATGTCCTCTCTGAGTCTCTTTCTAATGGCTTTGCATAACTCAGTATACTCAATTTTCTCCCTGTCAGTGTTTTTCTTGCTTTTCATTTGTCGTCTTCGGTTCATCATGACAAGTGTTTCTTGACTAATTTTTTCTTCTTTGGATTTCTTTTTCCCTATAGGTTTCTTGGGCTTTATCACTTTCAGAAAGTTGTAATATTCCTCGTCGATATCTTGGTCCTGAGCAGTCTGCAGAAGCTCAAACTTGTTTTTAAGTTCCAGTACATACTGCTTTTTCTCCTCTTCTGTTATCTCAAAGACCTTTGTATTATTTACTCGAGTGAGTTTTTTCCTTTCCTACATCTATATGAAGTGTACATCTTACCATTCTGTGATCACTTCCAACATTTACCTTATTCAGGACGGTAACATCATTCACAATATATCTTGGCCCCGGGTGCCAAGCGTATTTCGAGGCCAAGCTATATTCTTGCGATTTATAAAGTGCTCTTGATAAGCGATTGAAATTATATTTTACGTTCACATTTCTATAAACAGTTTTACTTTAAAAACAGTTCTATACTTGAAAAGTAACAAGTAGAACACAGGAAGGAAATACACCTTTCTTTACATTTTCCTCTATTTATATTTTTACTAATTAACTAACACTTCAACCGCTTGGCCTCCGAGCGGCACTGCTCCTGCCTCCCCGTGGCGGGGCCGGTAACCTGGGGGAAAAGTTATCCTCCAGGGCGAAAAGGAGTAACGATGGATATAAATGACTATCCACCACTAGAGCCTTCAAATTCAAGGCCAGACATACCAAATGATGATGACCTAAACCAACCAAAAAGGCTCCGAAGAGAAGTGCAGAGCAATGAGGTGCCAAACTTCCTTGTAATACATTCGCTCTCCAACCAGCCTGTCGGCAAATTATCACCAGTTGTCATCCAAAGATTTTTGGAATCCATTGCTGGTACACCGAAAATGGTTAAACGGCTGCAATCCGGAGACCTCCTAATTGAAACAGCCTCCTCAAAACATTCAGAATGGCTGCTTAAAACAACAACCTTTGCTGGGATACCCATATCCATAACTCCCCACAATACGTTAAACTCGTCAAAAGGTGTCATCACAGAGTGGGACCTGATTACAGTATCTGAAGAGGAATTAGTACAGGAACTGGGCAATCAAAAAGTAATTAGTGCAAAACGTATAAAAACCAAAAAAGATGGAAATCTTGTTCCAACCCGATCCATAATTTTAACATTCAGCACCCCAGACTTGCCATCCTCAGTAAAAGCTGGCTACTTAAACTGCCGAATACGGCCTTACATACCTAATCCTCTACGTTGCTTTAAATGCCAAAAATATGGACATTCGCAACAAGCATGTAGAGGTGATGCCATTTGTCCAATTTGTAGTTCCAAGGAGCATACACAAACAGACTGTTCAGCCTCAAGTCCCATTTGTCCCAACTGCAAAGAAAGTCATCCAGCCTTTTCCAAATCTTGTGAAATGTGGAAAACGGGGAAGAAAATCCAAAAATATAAAATAGAGCACAAAGTTACGTACCCCGAGGCACGCAGACAGATTATGTCGACCATGCCCAGTCGTTCATATGCAGCTCACACTCGAAGCTTTAATTCAATAGCAGCTCAAACAGATGTATCCATACCTCCCTGCACATCTCTAGCTAACTGGGTTAAAAACACATTATCAAACCCTGTCAAAGACACACATCAAATTAAAATCAGTGAATCGACCAACACTCCAATCAGTATCCCAGTTGAGACTCGGACAGTCCCGCATGACAAAGAAAAACTGAAAACTACTAAACACAACAATAAACCTGAATCATCCACTGGTAGTATGGAAGTAGATGTAAACCCAGATCATGAAGAACCAATACTAGAACTTCACGCAAACGATACTATGGATACCGGTCGCCCTACCTTCCCGAAAAGAGACCGAAAAAAATCCTCCTCAAACAAAAAACAGTCAGATGAATCATCCTCAACTAAACCAAAATGACCAACAGCATCTTACAATGGAATTGCAGAGGCTTTCGTTCAAACACAGACGATATTCAATACCTAATTAATCAATATTCTCCGGTTGCCTTTTGTTTACAGGAAACTTACCTAACCACACAAATTTCTCCTTCGATAAAGAACTATTGCATTTATCGAAGAGATCGAAATACCACTAGCGCTGCCCATGGTGGTGTGGCAATCCTAGTACAGGAAACCCTTGATTAATGCGGTTTTGAACAATGCGGTTTTAATTAGTGCGAAAAATTTTTTTGATACTATCCCCTTAATATATGCGTTATCAAATTTGATTAGTGCGCTGTTTTTTTCTTGCGGTGCTTGGCAACTCACAACGGCGCCTAAAGCGGCAAATATGTGACACGCACTCACCAGGGTCTTCTAACTTAAATGAATGGGAATCGACTCCAAAATGCTCGACAGCAGCACCCCATACTACTCTGAAATTGAAATTTGCTCTGGTAACTCATATTCTTTTATTCTTAATATTAAACTTCTTTAATATTATGATATTAAAGAAGCAGTTGAGAACATACACAAATCGTGGGAAGAAATGACGAACAGCTGCATGAGAGCTGTCTGGCAGAATCTTTTGCCTGAATGCGCAAATGATTTTTGCGGTTTCATTAATCCTGTCAACAAAGTTATTGATGAAATTACTACAATTGGAAAAGACCTCGGCTTTGAGGAAGTAGATTCAGAAAACGTTAGAGAATTATTGGAATCGCATTCAAAAGACTTAAGTAACGACGATCTTCTTGAAGTTGAGCATCAACATGCATACGAGGAAGAAGACGAAAATGAAGCAGAAGAAAAGCAATTTGCTCCCAAAGAAATTTCATTCAAAAAACTTGAACTATTTAATACACTTTAAAAAGCAAAAGAACTCATACTAGAGATTGATCCAGATGCAGAGAGAAGCATGAACGTTCGTTGAGGGTTAGATAAGCAAATTGATTGTTATCGCAAAATCATGGAGGAAAGGAAGAAAGCCACCACTGTTCAATTGAAGTTAGATAAGTTTTTTTTGCAAAAAATAAAATTTAAATCATACTATCTTTTTTTTAAATTTATTCCTTAATAATTTAAGAACTGTGCAGTGCATTATAGGTACGTATTGAGTAAGAAAAAATATATTTTTACAATTTCATAATTTTCAAGGATCCATTATAATTATTCCCATTGTTTCTTAAGTTTGATTAGTGCGGTTTTAATATGTGCGGTATATTTCAAGGATTCATTAACCGCACTAATCAAGGGTTTCCTGTAAATTCAAAGATCCCAACTAAACATATCCCACTCCAAACTAATATAGAAGCTGTTGCTGTTCGTATAATTCTCCATAGTGCAATAACACTAGTCTCAATATACCTACCGCCAAACTGTACTAACTCTTTAAAAGATCTTGAAGACCTCTTTATACAGATACCTCCACCTCTCTGTATATTAGGGGACTTTAACGGGCACCACCCATTATGGGGCTCTCCTAAATTGGATAGACGAGGCCGACTAATTGAAAGTTTTTTGGATGCACTAAATCTCACTATACTCAATACAGGTGCACCGACACACGTACAGCTTCCAACAGGACACACCTCAGCAATAGATCTCTCAATTTGTTCACCAGTACTAGTCCCAACCATAGAGTGGTATATAATAAACGATCCCATGGGCAGTGACCACTTCCCAATAGTATGCAACTTTCTGAAAGCAAAGACTCCTTCAATTCAACCCTGCAGAAAGTGGAAATTTGTCCGAGCAGACTGGGCAAAATTTCAATCATCAATTGACCTCGATGAGGAAAAAATCCGCCTCCAGCACATTGATGATGTGACAGATTACATCACGTCGCATCTTCTAAATGTGGCTAAAGACACAATACCAATATCAAATCCGCCGGGCCGAAAGCATTATAATTACTGGTGGAATGATAAATGCACCACAGCAAAGAGAGCAAAAAATAAAGCCTGGAATTTGTTTCAGAAATGTCCGAGCACAGTCAATCTCATTAATTATAAGAAATTAAGGGCAAAAGCACGCTTCATACAAAAACAAGCAAAGAAAGAATCCTGGACCCGATTTGCATCCACTTTTCACAGAAATACCGATCCCAAAATAATATTGAAAAAAATTAGACCAGCTGTCTGGTAAGTTTCCTACCATACCTTCTCCAATCCTCTCCTGGAATGGAAAAGATCTCTCTAATCCAGTAGATATAGCTAATGCTTTAGCCAATACTTTTGCAGAAATCTCAGCAACGTCAGTCTATACTACCTCATTCCAAAGAATTAAAAACACTAAAGAAAAGCATGCTATTCATTTTCAAACTACCCGACTTCTCCCATATAACAAACCTCTGCAATATTCTGAACTTTTACATGTCATTAGAACAGCTTGCAATGGTGCTGCTGGGCCAGATGGGATTTATTATGTCATGCTACAACATCTTGATGACAAAGCTCTGCACTGCCTCCTGGTCTTTTACAATCGCATATTTTTAGAAAATGTTTTTCCAGCTACTTGGCATCACTCTACAATTTTGGCATTCCTGAAGCCTGGAAAAGATCCATTCAACCCAAATAGCTATAGACCCATATCTCTCTCAAGCTGCCTCAGTAAAATCCTTGAGAAAATTATCCACAGAAGACTCGTCTGGATCATTGAGTCGGAACATCTAATGAGCCATTGTCAATGTGGCTTTCGCCAAAACAGATCATGCTTAGATCTTATGGTCAAGGCTGAATTTGCCATCCGTAATGCTTTTGTCAAACATGAACATCTAGTAATGGTTTCAATAGACATAGAGAAGGCTTTTGATACCACCTGGCGGTATGGTATACTTAGTGATCTTTACTTTCTCGGACTACGAGGCAATCTTCCTATATTCATTCAGAACTTTCTACATACTAGATCATTTCAAGTTCGATATCAACCTGCCCTTTCCCCAACTTTCATTCAGGAAGAAGGTGTTCCACAGGGATCAATACTGAGTGCCACTCTTTTTGCTCTGAGAATAGATTCTATTACTAAGCAGCTTCCAAATACAATTAAGACTTACCTTTATGCAGATGACCTTTCCATCTCTTGTCATTCTCAAAACATGAGGTCTATTGAAAGACAGCTTCAGATATCACTTAATAAAATTCAACAATGGGCGAGCCTCAACGGCTATCGGCTCTCACAACAGAAAACAGTTGCCATCCATTTCTGTAGACAACGCAAACCTCATCCAGATCCTGAACTTCAAATTTCTAACGTCTTTGTCCCGGTCACCAGCAACATCCGATTTCTAGGATTAACCCTTGACAATAAGTTAAATTTCCTAGATCATATTAAAAATGTACGGACTTCATGTCTAAAAAAGTTAAACATACTCAGAGCTTTATCTGCCCAAACATGGGGTGCAGATCGTACTTCTCTGCTTCGGCTATACAGGTCATTAATCAGATCCCGCCTTGATTATGGAGCTCCCATCTATGATTCTGCCAGAATGAGCGCATTACGCTGGCTTGATCCCATTCAACACAGTGCTTTGAGAATTGCACTTGGTGCTTTTAGAACGTCGCCCAAACATAGTCTGTATATTGATGCTCATGAGCCCCCATTATCGTTACGTAGAAAAACACTGTTACTAAAGTATGCCGTTAAGATACAAAGCTGTGCCTCGCATCCCATTCAGTCATATTTGTTCAATCCACCACTAGAAAACCTCTTCAGAAATAAACCTAGCATAGTAAAGCCAGCTGGTCTTCGTCTCCTTGAACTGATGGAAGTTTGGAATCTTTCCGTTCATTCCGTACAACAGGTAGCAACCTGCTGTCAACCACCATGGGCTTCTCTTCCTCTGGTGACTTGTGACACTTATCTCTGCCAATGGGGAAAAGACATTTTACAACCATCTAATATCATACAACTTCTTGCAGTTCACACTCAAAGATATAGTGATTTTTCCCCAATTTATACAGATTGCTCTAAATCAAATTCAAACGTTGGAGCAGCTGCAGTGTTTCCGAATACCGTTATTTCAGTATCCCTTCCATCTGAATTCAGTATCTTTTCAGCTGAAATATATGCAATTAAACTGGCCTTACAAAATCTCTGTGCTGATCGATCTTTAAAATCAGTTATTTACACCGATTCGCTTAGTTCAATCATGGCTTTATGTAATTTCTCAGATAAAGTTCACCCTGTTATAGAAGAAATACGAAACATATTACTAAAAATTGAAGAACGCCGTCAACAGGTCATCTTCTGTTGGATTCCAGCACATTCTGGTATTTTGGGCAATGAACTGGCTGACAAAGCCGCAAAAAATCCAAATAGCTTAGACTTAACTAATATCCCTGTTCCGCCATCAGACTTTGCAGTAGCTATTCAAGCTGCATGCTTGTCAGAATGGACAACAATCTGGCACTCTCAAACAAATAATAAATTGTTTCAATTTAAACACGATCCAAAAAATTGGTGCTCCAGTATCCGTACATCAAGACGAGAAGAAGTAGTCCTATCAAGGGCAAGAATAGGTCATACCCATCTAATCCATCTTTATTTACTTAGAGGAGACGATCCACCACAGTGTCCACATTGCTATATAAATCTGACTGTTAAACACATACTCATTGACTGCCCCTACTATAGACAAGAAAGAGCATCAACCCTGCTATCACTGGTAAATCTTAATAAACCAATAACTTTAGAGAATCTCATTGGAGACAAGGCAAATTTTTTCGTTTTCAACTTTCTGAAGCAGATTGGACTTTTAAATCTTTTCTGATTTTATAAAAATTTTTTGATTTCCCTATATAAAAAATGAATAGGCGCATTATAGCCATAGTAGTTTATGCGCCATTAAACACCCATAACAACAACAACAACAACAATATATCTTCTGTTAGTGAGGATGAAGTCGATTTCATTAGTAGTTAATCCATTTGGACTCTTCCATGTCCACTTTCTGTTCACCCTTTTCTTGAAAAAAGTGTTCATTACTGACAGTCCTTGAGATTCTGCAAATTCCACAAGTCTTTCACCTCTTTCATTTCTTTCACCAATTCCAAAATTTCCTATAGTTCCCCTTTCTGCACTGTTTTGTCTTTTTCTAACCTTAACATTGAAGTCCCCCATAATAATAGTGTAGTTGGTTTTCTGCTCATCAGAAGACTCAATTTCAGTGTACATTTCTTCAACCTCTTCATCATCATGGCTTGATGTTGGTGCATAAATCATTATAATCTTTAGCTTGTACCTCTTAGAAATCTTGAGTATTAGTCTTGACACCCTTGGGGATGTACTTTTGAATTCCAAAATGTTGTTTTTAAAATCTTTATGGACCAGAAACCCAACTCCACCTTCGCTCCTTTCACTGTTTCCATTGGTGTAAAGCAGATTTCCACTTGATAAACTTATAAGTGATTCATTTCTTCTTCTTGTTTCAGCCAAACCAATGATATTCCAATTCACATTTTCTAATTTCTTTTCCAGCTCTAATATCCTGTCTTCACCGATGAGTGATCCTACGTTATAACAGGCCAAGTTCAGTTTCCGTGCATGGCAGCCTGGTCGTACCCAGAGATTCTTAGCACCCTCTGCTTCCACTCTGATCCTTTCACTGCCATAAGAGCGAGAGTGAAAGCTGCTGGGGACAGGGCCATTTGTTTTGTCGTGCTGTCATATGCTGGAGGGTTTGGTCTTTTCCTCTTCACGCTGACCAAGCGTCTTGAAGAGAACCACTCTACACATTCGTTGGCACCAAAGTGACGTAACAGGGTTTACCATCGAGGTGTGCATGAGTGGATTTTAGGGAGGCAGGTCAAACGGACTTCTCCTAAATCTTCTGTAATAGAGAGATATTGGATCCATCAGTGTTTTAGGCTGAGTGTCTGGTAACACACAGGATACCTGTTCCTCTCTAAGCTCCTTATTAGTCTATGCCAGTATATTAATAACCAAAAAAAAAATTATGTTAAATATTATAATGATACAAAAGTGGAGTATGCTACAAATATGCAAAATTTATTTATTTATTTATTTTTATTATTAATTACAATTTTTCGCAGAATACAGTTTGAGAAATGCTACTCTAGATGCTGCAATTTGCAAAACTGAAGCTTTCTTTGGTAAGAGTCTCCCCTTCGTTCCCATTACCAACCTCATTGCCCTTATCAGTGCCCATTCCAGCAGCTCTACATCCTTTCTAAAATGAGGCCTCCAGACATGTATGCAGTACTCAAGATGTTGCCTGACCATTGCCTTATACAAAGGGCAATATCCCTTCTAGCAAAATTCTTGTATATCATTGACAAAACTCCTTGAGCTCTCCAAGCTTGTGTCCATTGCTCAGAGAACTACACATAAAACTGCACAATCGCCCTTAGGTCCTTTTCATTTTCCACTACCCTAACTGTCATACCACACAGTTGGTATGTTATTCTTGGGTTACTGCTACCCATATGCAGTTCCTTGCATTTGTCAATGTTAAACTTCAGTTATCATTTCTCAGCCCACCTGCCTAATTTTTCTAGATCCTGTTGCAGTAGCATGCCATCATTACTGTTATTAACCACCCTGCCAAACTTTGTATTATCTGCAGCCTTGGATATTAAGCCTGATGTGCTTTCATCAATATCATTAACAAATACAGAAAACTGAGCCCAGCACCAAACCCTGGAGAAATCCACTGATAATATTAGTCCACAAAGAGCAGTGTCCATTGATAACAGCTTTCTGTCATCTTCAACCCCTTTATCCATAGCTGTAACTTTCTCTTATTGCTGAACTTCTTCAATTTGTACAGCAGTGTCTTTTATGTGCAACAGTATTGAAGGCTTTCCTGAAATCCAAGTATTTGATATAAAAATTATATTTTGCCTCCAGTTCCTTTGTGACTGCATCATTACAGCCAGCAAATTAAAAAGGCGATAATTCCTCTATACGTATCCATGTTGTGTCTGAAGTATAACTGCACTCCTGTCTAGATGATCCTGCATTAATTCTTCAATCAGTGACTCCATTATTTTCCCTGGAACAGAAGTTAAGCTAACAGGTTTGTAATTGCTTGTATTACCCTTTGATCCTCTGTGAATCGGGGATACATTTGCACATCTCCAGTCTCCAGGGACACCCTCATGAATCCAGAGATGCTCTCATAATTATGGCTAATTGTTTGCTTACCTCCTCACTGCCTCCCTTAATATAACTGAATTTATCCCATCCACCTAGATGCCTTTTTTTATATATATATATATATTTAACTTTAACGGTTTCTTTTCCACTTTCCGCTCACTTATTACAAAATCATTTAGCTCTCTGTTAGAGTTTGATAAACTCCTAGCATCCTCTTCCCTAAAGAATTTCTCATGGGTGAATGTAGATGCAAAATTCTCATTCAATTTGTCAGCAACTAGAGCATAATCATCAACATTTGAACCATCTATATCAAGTAGACAATGTGATTCATCCCCTGCATTCTGGTTTACATAAGTAACAAAATAATTGCTGTTTTTCTTTGCATCCTTTGCCAAAGAATTCTTGTAATCTGCCTTAGTTTGCCTAACCTCCTTTGTGATGATTACAGACCAGTTTATATTTACCATAGGCTGATAATTTATTCTAATTTATTTGTGATAATTGTCGCCTGATAATTTGAATCTCATGCATTTTTCTTCTCTCTCACGAGTCTCATTAGTTCATCTTATCTCTATTTATGTCTAAGCCTTGAACAGTATTTCTTAGTTGGTGTGAAAAGCCTAGTTGCTTCTTTGATTATTTTCTTGAATGCTTCCTATTTAGAATTTGTTTATGGCAACATCATCAGTTGGTCCCACTGTATAGAATGTAGCATCATCTTTATGAATGCACAACCCCCATCCCTTTATTCTTGATTGTTGTTACATCCTTAAGTAAATTCCACATCAGTACTCTGATGGCCACCACCTAGTGGGTTTTTTTATCTGCAAATTCTTTATGCATGAATTATCACTGCTGATAATGACATCAAGATTATTACTCCCCCTTGTTGCCTCTATATCATGTGGCTGTAGATGCAATTAATCCACAAAAGTCTTGGTAGTGTGTGAGGTGACCACTCTGAAAGTTGTAGTTAATATCTGGAAAGTTTTAGTGGCCACCAATATTTCTCTGTACAGTTATTTGTTGTGCTTATCAGTGTCATTAGACTATAAGGCAGTCTTACTCTCATTTTTGTGTTCCTAGTGCTTATCTTACACATAATTGACTCAACATTGCACTGGTCACCCATGTCGACTGGATTTATTGCCTTTGATTTTATGTGCTTCTTAACTAAGAGCATAACCCCATCCCTGTCCTGTCTGTCCATTCTGTACACGGTTCTTCCTATATTCAAATTCTGCATTCCTTATATTTGAGAAATACTGTGTCTCTGATATTCCAACAGTGTCTACATTTGATGACTTGGCCAGCACTTCAAATTCATCAAATTTATTTACTATGCATCTAGCATTAGTGTATGTGCAAGCATACATGCACCTGTTCTTACTCTTAGTTACGCTAACACAGCCCACGTATTTACTTGTTCCGTAATGACTTACAGAAGGGCGTAAATCCCCTGCACCTTTCCAGGATGCTTCACATTCCAAGATAATCAGTGCAACAATCACTCTCACCTCTGCTTGTGGCTGTTGCGAATGGAGTAAGTATGAATGATAGGGAGAATGCAGACACTATCTACATCCCTAAATTAAATAATATTGTGTACACATTGATTACTGATAATGGCACCACTACAAACATATTAACAGCTCATCAATAAATTAAAAACATTGTTTAAACAAAGCTCAAATTATTTTAAAACTACATTCAGTTAATAAATTGGAATTATATAAATCTCTGACTATTAGGACATTTCATATAACCATTTCCTGTTTAATGGTCATGTTCCTGTTCATATTTTAAGGCATGGTATCTTGATAGTAATAAAATTCTAACTTTTAAGACCACATGATTACAAGAAATCAATCCAACATGTGATCTTCAGTAATATAAACCTACTTGCATTACCATCTACATATATGTATTTTAATCTTGGATGGAGATGGAAGTCCCCAAAAACTTATTTACAGTTTCTGATGTCCCTCAATTTTTAAATTTTGATGAATCAAAGTGTATACTGGTATAGTGTTTATTTTCGTCTCTTAAACAAATCTAAAATGTTTTAATTATTACACACTGCAGTTAATCAAATGAAGGTGAGTATTATAAATAAAATTGATTCTTCAGATTCTTAAGATGACTGCAATCCATCTCAGCTATGCTTGGTCTTTGCAGAACAGTGGAGTCTAGCACAAGGCCATAGTATAAACATGCACACTAGCCCATATAAATTACATAATACACAAAGAGACTTATGCATATTTATGTCTGTGTGTTTTGTTTCCAAATATTTGTGTGTATTACAGAAGAATAATATATATGATTTATAGTTGGTGATGTATTTAGAAGGGTCATTCCAACCCCTGCTTTGCACATGAATTGGGATTACCTACCAATTGTTCCCTCTCTTGTTGCCACTGTTCTTCCAGTATTTATTATGCTGGAAGAACAGTGGGAACAAGAGAGGATTATATAATGCTGACCAGAGACAGATTAATGAAATTAACAGCCAGTTGAAATGAATAATTTATTATGTTAGAACATTTATTTTGTTGAGCCATTTATAAATTAAATTTTACTGCTTGATTTCAAAATAGTATCTTAATTACACTCTAATTTTTTTTTTTTTTTTTTTTTTTTTCCAGCAAAGAAAAGCTTTTTACAAAGTTTAATGCCACTTTTATACCCAAGAAAGAATTTCCAAAAGAATGTCCCTTCAATAGTTATATGGCATCTTTTGTGTATCCTTTAGATGGCATAAATTTTATTCTGTTTCCACTGTTCTCACTTGATTTTAAAAGTTTATATTAAGTGGTACTTGGAAAGTAGCATACAAATTTGTCAAATTAGAAAATAGGTGCACACACAATATAAAACATCTCCCCATATGGTATGGCTGGAACAGGCATCAGAATGTGCCACATGTATTCATATGTATATGATGCCAACACAAATGAGACAGAAATATGAATAAACATTAAAGAGGTGTTAATGTAAAATAAGAATTTCTATTAGTATTAGGTTTAGTCATATAGTGCAAGAAAGCTACAGCCTTTTTACTGTACTAGCCAAAGAAAACATAGATAAGAAAATACGTATTAGTAGTGGCAAATGATACTAACAGCATCAGCACAAAAAAATAATAATAATAAATAAATAAATATTATCTACCAGGTACATAATGAGTTGCTGCCGCTCTACTCTGAGACTGATAATGTCACTGTGGCAGCTGTCTTTACTGCAGAAACTCATTATGAAACTGGTACAGTAAAATAAATTAAAAAAAAAGTATTGCTGCATTATTTTTATTGAAAAAATAATTTCAGTACAATGAAATAATTCATATAAAATATATTATAATAGCACTAAAATTATTGGTGTATGGTAACTGAAATAAGATATATAATTTTGATACCCAAATGGTTTTAATTCCCGAGTGAATACTCCATCGATTATCGTTCCATTACGTGTAGTATTTATTAAAGTATTTGACTTAATATCTAAATTGAAGACATCTTTCATATATTTACAAAACTTCTTTCCAGCCTCAGAATTTAATTCTAGATTGAAATCACCAGAAAGAACTATAGGTATATGATTGGCTCTTCCAATAATTTTGCACCTTTAATGGAATACGTCATCAAATTGTTGTTTATGAATTTTTGAATTTTGTTTAACGACATCCCTGGGGTGATGTATATGGCAACAATGAAAATAGATTCACTATTGAATTTGCACAAAGATCCACAAATATCTCCAGTTTCATGTGATACTGCTGTCACATTGCTGATATTATGTTGTGCAAAGATATGTGGTGTACTGATGATAGTTGAACCTTCACGTTGATATATCGCAACGCCACCACTTCGAACATCTGGCCTTTTAAATTGAGTCACGTCACACATTGGAATAGTTTAAGCAATATATGTTTGTCATTATCCAGCAACGTTTCACTTAATATCAATATTTTGGATTGCTGTAAGATTGTGTCCATTTTGATATCTCGAACATGGGCCTGTAAACTTTATACGTGCATTGACGATATAGATATACTAGGTCCCTCCTTGAGATTTATGTATAGTCAAAGCACAAGCACATACTAAAGGAAATTATGTACATCTATATGTTAAGTTCCTATTAGCATTAGTAGAGACATATGATGCAAGAAAGCAAGCTTATGCAGCATCAGCCAAAAAAAAAAAAAAAACACTTCCACTTCACCCCTGTTCATTCGAAATACCTGTCCAGTTGAGTCTTAAATTTTTTTAGGCTATCAACTTCCACGACAAGGGATGGAAGTCTGTTCCACCAACCAACTACCCGCTGGCTAAAGACAAATTTCCGCACGTCTGTCCTGCATCTGTCTTTCCTCAATTTGAATTTATGCCCTCTCAGGCGATTATTCTGAGCAAGAGGAAGAATCCCATCAGCATTGAGCATGCTCAAACCATTCAAGGCTTTATACACCTCTATCAGATCACCTCGCTGGTGCCTAGTCTCCAGACACTGTAATCTGCAAAATTTAAGCCTTTCTTCATTAGAGCAACCCTTCGTTCCATTCACTAATCTTGTTGCCCTTCTCTGTACTCGTTCCAGCAGCTCTACATCCTTCTTGAAATGAGGCCTCCAGACCTGTATATAGTACTCTAGGTGTGGCCTGACCATTGCCTTATACAAGGGAATAATCACCACCTTATCCCTGCTAGAAAAATTTCTGTATATCATTGAGAGGACACCATGAGCTACTCTTGTAGCCTGTTTGCACTGCTCAGAGAACTTCATATCTGTCTGCACAATTACCCCCAGTTCCTTTTCATTCTCTACCACTGTCAGTGTAGTACCACGGAGTTGATACGTTGCTCTGGGGTTGCTGTTTCCCATATGTAGTACTTTACATTTGTCAATGTTAAACTTCATTTACCACCTCTCAGCCCATCTGCTCAACTTTTCCAGATTCTGTTGCAGAAGCATAGTGTCAGTAGTGTCCTTGATAACCCTGCCAACCTTTGTATCATCTGCAAATGTGAACATTCAGCTTTATATACCATCACCAATATCATTTATAAATACAGAAAACAATAATGGACCCAACACTGAACCCTGAGGGACTCCACTAATAACATTAGTCCACGATGAGCAGTGCCCGTTGATTACCACTCTCTGTCTTCTCTTCCTCAACCACCCCTTTATCCATAGCAGCAATTTGCCTCCAATGCCACACTGCTCTAATTTGTGCAGCAGTCTTCCATGTGCAACAGTATCAAAAGCCTTTCTAAGATCCAAGTATATAATATCAAAGTTATTCCCTGCATCCAGTTCTTTTGTGACTGCATCATAGTATCCAATCAAATTGATCAGGCAAGACTTCCCCTTAACAAAACCATGCTGTGTCCGAGCTATAACTGAAGTCTTGTCTAGATGATCCTGCAGTGCTTCTTTAACCAGTGCCTCCATTAATTTTCCTGGAACAGAAGTTAAACTCACAGGTCTATAAATAGTTGTGTCAGCCTTTGATCCTCCTTTGTGAATTGGGGTCACATTTGCACATCTCCCGTCTGTGGGTACCTACCCTGAATCCAAGGAAGCTCTCATAATTATGGCTAAGGGTTTGCTTACTTCCTTTGCTGTCTCCTTTAATATAACTGGATAGATCCCATCCACCCCAGGTGCTTTTCTTGTGTTTATCTTCAACAATTTCTCCTCCACTTTACTCTCAGTTATTACAAGATTCTCTAGCTTACTGCCAGAGTTGAATACGTCTCTGGCATTCCTCTCGCTGAATAACTCCTCATGTGTGAATGTCGATGCAATATATTAATTTAGTTTGTTAGCTATTTGAGCAGGATCATCAACAGTTGACCCATCGATATCAAGTGGACAAATCTGATTCATCCCCTTCCTTCTAGAGTTTACATAAGTAAAGAACTCTTTTCTGTTTTTCTTTGCATCCCTTGCCAAAATTTCTCGTAATCTGCCTTCGTCTGCCCAACCTCCTTTGTAATTTGGTTACAGATCAACTTATATCTATCATAGGCTTCTGTGTCACATGTTAATTTATATGTATCCCATGCATTTTTCTTCTCTGCCATGTCTCATTAGTTCATCTGACATCCATTTAGGCCTAAACCTTGAACAATATTTCTTAGTTGGTATGTAAAGCCTAATAGCTTCCAAGATAAATTCTTTGTATGCTTCACATTTTGAATTTACTGTTGGTAACATCATTAGTTGGTCCCACTGTAGATTTTAAATACTGTCTTAGACCATCGTAGTCGCCTTTACGAAAGCAATAACCCTTCCCTTTACCCCTGATGGTAGTTACCTCTTTGTGTAAAACCCACTTCAGCACACTGTGATCACTGCCACCTAGTGGTTCCTTTATCTGCAGATTCTTAATGCATGAAGAATCACTACTGATAATCAAATCAAGAGTATTACTCCCTCTAGTTACTTCCCGAACATGCTGATGTAGAAAACAATCATCCAGTAAATCCACAAAAGCCTTGCTAGTGTGTGAGTGACCAACTCACAAATTCCAGTCGATATCTGGGAAATTAAAATCCTCCATTAAAAGACTCTCTGATGTACTGGCCCACTCTATTTCCCTGTACAGTTTCTTATTATACTCATCAGAGTCATTAGGCCTATAGCATACTCCTACTCTCAATTTTGATCTCCCAATGCTTATGTCACACCAAACTGACTCGACACTGCACTGTCCAGCGATGTCGACTGGCTTCACTTCCTTGGATTTTATGTGTTTCTTAACTAATAGCATAACCCCTCCTCCTCCTTTTCCTATCCTGTCTATCCTTTCTGTAGACGTACTCCCCAAATTCCAGTTCTGCATTCCTTATATCTGTGTGACACCACGTCTCTGATATCTTGACAATATCTGCCTTTGATGCTTTGAGCAATACCTCAAATTCATCAAATTTATTTACCAAACTCCTAGCACTGGTGTACACGCAAGTATACATGCACCTGTTCCTATTCTTAGGTACCCTAACACAACCCATGTGTTTATTTGTACCGCAATGACTCCCAGCAGTCTCTGAAATATCTTGAATCTTGTTTTTCAGGCTTCTGCTCATTCCAGTAGAAGCAGTGCAAAAATCACTTTCACCTCTGCCAGTGGCTACTGTTAATCTATTAGTCTTTGTATCCCCCCCCCCAAGCTAGCAGTTTTCCAACCCACCTAACACTGCCTCGATAGGATCAGCAAATATTCTTGCACCCTTTCTATTTAAGTGTATCCCATCCCTGTAGAAGCAGTCTCTCCTGTTAACAAATACTGTCCAGGCTGAAAAAAATTCTACCCCTTGAGCCTTGCACAGTCTTTCCAGGGCCGAATTGATCGACAAGGCTCTCATCATATACTCCCTCCTATCGTGTCTGGGCAGAATTGCAGACACTTTCAAATTCAACCCTAATTCTCGGCTTTTGTTCAACAGTGACCTGTACTTGTTAAGTAATTCTGCTGGTCTCCTACTCTTGAATTGTTCTTGAATGGAATCGTAGTTGATTGTTTTATAATAGGTATAGATTGACTAGGTAAATGTTTATCTTTCACATATTGTTTATAACGAGATTGAAGGCTATGTCCTATATTTGACTCGGGAAATTTCATCCATACTCGTTTAACTGTTTCATCGTCCTCATATTCGAAATATAATAAAGTACCAGTTGCACTGTTTACCAATCCATCGACCACATCTATATTTGTAGTAATCATATACGGTTTTCCTTTCAATAATGGTAGAATGAATGGAAGTCCTGTAGTTTCAGCCACTGACATTTTATGAATTTTATTTCGAATCCCTTATGGACATTAATTAGTATTATCTTCTTTGGTAACAAATCTTGATTCTATAATTTTAAGTTCATCTGGTAATAACGCTTCTCCATTGCCTATTTTTGTAAGAATTTTAGAAAATGTACTGTCGGAAAACTTGTCCTAATTCATGGAATTGTAGTGAATGCCATAATTCTGGAGCAATCTCTAATGACTTGTTTATAAATTCTTTCGATTCCAATATAGAATGAGTAATGTTAGCTGTTATTCCTGCTGATTTAAATGCAATTTTAAAATTTTCTGCGGTACACATTATTTCATTGCCATATATAGCAAATGTTGGGGAGTTACTCCACAATGATCAGATCTATGAATTTCACTTGATGCCATCATAAAGGGAACAATTTTCAATCTATTTTTAAATTTTTGTGCATGTTCCAAATATAACAGCTGGAAAAGAAAAGTTCTTCTGCATGTACATTTTGTATATCGAATATGAAACTTGTTGGAGATGATTTCTGACCCTGTGCTATATATAAATATTTATCTACAGACCATAATAATGTTTGTTATTGAATTAACAATAGTTCATCATCATTGTTGACAGGTTCCACAATTTCATCTAAACGTTCCTGTTCACTATCATCATTTGTCCCCAAGAAATCGTCACTCACTTTTATGCTGTAGAATTTACACAAACGTGAATTTATCAAATACTGTAACCATATTTTCACTATTTTCTTCTGCATACATCCTTGTAGATATGATGATTTTTGTATGAGTCTTTGTTTTTTTATGTACATTAATGGCATAATCGTCATCTAATTCTCTAGGTAATTGATAAACCATCGTATTTACGTTAACTGGTACATTTATTACTTGTCCAATGATCCCATATTGTCCATGTTCATAACGTAAACGACGAATTTGCATAAAGGATAATTGTAGTAGTATCAAGCGCTCAGTTTACAACATCCAGTGGAGGCAAATGAATAGGATATGTTGGATATATAAATCCATTTGACATGGCCATAGTTGGTATCCGTCTCTCTTTTAATGAAGTCTTGAATTTCATGACGTGTATTACACGTCATTAAATTCATTTTGAAGTAATTCATATGAAGTAGTTGGAAATGGTTTCAAATCTAATTGAAACCATAAACGATCACAAATATTACGACTAAATCCAAATGGGTTTTTGTACACTAGTTTTTCAAACACATTGTCAACTCGTGTAGACACTATAGGGATGTAATCAGGATCTCATTATTAGCCATTTCTAATTTTGCTTTTTTTTTTTCATTCACGATATTCCTTCATTTGTTCTGCTGGAGTTTTATATTCCTGATAAGTGTCAGGCATAGTAGAACTCTGTGGTTGAATTTCATTATGATTCGGAATAGTTTGAATTTCTAATTTCCCTTTCTTCCATTCATGATATTCCTTCATTATTTCAGCTTGAGTTTTTTTGGGTGTAGTTTGAGAACTCCCAGGCATAACGAAACACTCTCTTGTTGAATTTCATCTAGATTCACATCTCTGTCCATCTTCCCTTTCTTTCTTTCAAGATATTCCTTCGAACGATGGGTGTAGATTTGGCACAGTCACTCGCATATTAATCATTATGCTGATTGATATAACGGTATTGATGTAACGTAGTGTGTCACTGCTCAATTGTACTTGTTGCGTACAATTGAGTTTTCTTAGGCGCATGTGTTGTACTTGTGCATGCATCAAGTACAATGCATGCGCATTGGGTTTCATGATGATTTCTAGGTAACATAACGCTTGTTTCCAAATAACGCCTATAAAAACATTTTTAACATAAAAAAAACCCTTGCCGTTTCACTTATCCATCTCTTCCTGCAGTTCATCCAGTTCATCCTTGAACTTATTCAAGCACTTCCACAATATCAGATGGAAGTTAGTTCCAGCAATCAACTGCCTTGGTTAAAGGCAGACTTCTGCACAACTGTTCTGCAACCATCCTTCCTCAATTTCAATTTTTGCCTGTGTCATGTGTGCAGTTTCTGCAAGAGGAAGAATTCCATCAGCATTGAGCTTGCTCAATCCATAAACACCTCAATGAGATCACTTCTCAGGTTCCTAGTCTCCACATGCTGCAATTTGCAGAGCTGAAGCCTTAAGGTGTGGCCTGACATTGCCTTATACAATGGAATAATCACTTCCTTATCCCTGCCTAGCAAAATTCCTGAATATCATTGACAAAACCTCATGTGCTGTCCTGCCAGCCTGTATGCATTAATCACAGAATGCCATAGCTGACTGTACAGCTATCCCCAAGTCTTTCATTTTCCAACACCCTGAGTGTAGTATCACACAGTTGGGATTACTGCTACCCATATGCCATACTTTGCATTTGTCAATGTTAAACCTCAATTCACATTTCCCAGTGCAACTGCCTAATTTTACTAGATCCTGTTACAGTAGTGTACTGACATTATTCTCATTAACTACCCTATCGCCCTTCATATCATCCGCAAACTTAGACATTAAGCCTTCATGAATATCATTGATAAATAAAGAAAATAAAAAATGGCCCAGCATAGAACCCTCCAAGACGTCACTGATAATATTAGTGCAGTGTCCATTAATAACCCCCTCTCTTCCCCCCCCCCTTCTTCCACTCAACCATCCCTTTATTCATAACATTAACATTCCCTTAATGCCACACTGCTCCAATTATTTCCTAAAATCCAAGTATATGATGACAAAATTATTTTTTGCATCCATTTCCTTCATCACTGCATCATAGTATCAGGTCAAATTAGTGACTGAAGTATAACTGTGCTCCTGTTTAGATAGTGCTTCATTACTTATTTAACCAATGAATCTTTATATTTGAGTGAAACCACATCTCTGACATTCGCACAATGTCTGCATTTGATGACTTACCAGCTCTTCAAATTCATTAAATTTATTTACTATATTCATAGTACTGGTGTACATGCAAGTATACATGCACCTGTTCTTACTCTTGGTTATCCAAACATAGCCCATGTATTTGCCTGTACCACGATGACTCATACCAGGTCATGAAACTCCAGGATGCTGCACGTTCCAGTAGAACCAGTGACTTTCATCTCTGTGTGCATCTGTTGTTAATCTTTTAGGCTGTGTATCCCCCAACTAGCAGTTTTTCGACCCACTAATTATGCACTTTCCTCATCTTGTAGGTAGCTGTCCCATTGACCTTTGAATGTCTTCAAAATGTCAGCCTCAACTACCTGAGGCATTTGAACTTAAAGTCAAAGACTCCCTGGCTAAAAGAAACTACCTACAATATGATCTAAATATCTTCTCATGTTATTTGATTTTATGACTCCTAGTTCTTGAATTCTTAATCACAGTGAAAATTCTTCCTCTAAGAGCCTTATAAACTTCGTTTGGGTCCTCTCTAAGGTGTTTATTTTCCAAATTTCCTCATCCACATAATTGAAATATTTCCTCATACAGCTTCCCTTCACCATCAATTTCACCATGTGAGTTGTTGTTTTTTCTTTTTTTTCAAGGAGCCCAATGTCCTTTCTTCAAATGAGGTCTCCATTGTTCGTTACAGTATTTCAAATGTAGTCTTACAGTTGCCTCATACAGTGCGATTAAGACCTCCCTATCTCTATGAGATATTGTTTAAATCATCAATAGGATACCTTGGGCTTTCCTGGCCTCCTGTTTACACTGCTCAGAAAACTCCATATCTGCCTGTATTGTAACTTCCAGGTCCCTTTCTTCCTCTACTGTTTTTAGTTTGACTTCCACTGAGTGTATAAGTTATTTTTGGTTTGCTGTCCCCCAAGTGTAAAACCTTTTCACTTTGTTGCATTAAATCATAGTTGCCATTTTTCTGAAAATTCTTGAAGCCTGTTCAAGTCATCCTTAAAGAGTGCTATTTTGCACTGATCATTAACGACTCACCCAATCTTTATAGTGTCTGCAAATTTTTGAAATCACACCCTTTATCCTCTCATTGATCTTGTTTATGAAAATCAGAAACAACAGTAGTCAAAATACTGATCCTTGTGGGACTTCTGATATTATACCATTCTGAAAACTATCCATTAATCACAACCCTCAGCTACCCTACAGTCGATCTTAGAATCTTTCCATTAATCCTAACATGTTCCAGCATATACAGTAACCTCTTGTGAGGGACATAGTCAAATGCCTTGCTAAAATTCACATAAACTATGTTGAAATTGTTCTCTACATCCAGCTCATGAGTAACTGTGTCATAATAGCTTGCTAGATTAGTTAAACATGATTTTCCCTTAACAAAACTACACATTGTGTGACCTTCAGAATGCCTTTCTGTCTAAATGTCCCTGGATTGAGCCCTTAATCTTTGCTTCTAAAATTTTTCTTATCACTGAAGTCAGACTGATTGGTCTGTAGTTACCAAACCCATACCATGTATTGCCCATACCTTTATGTATGGGCAATACATCGGCACTTCTCCAACAATCCAAGGGAATCTCTCTAGGTCCAGTCATACCCTCATAATTAACCTCCATGGTTCAATATACTCTCTGGCCTACATGGTTAAAGTTACCAGGTATGTGCTATCACATCTGGGAGCCATATGCCTTTAGGCTCAAAAGTTGTTCTAATAAACAGTCATCTGTAATTTAAAAATCACTAATTTCATATGGCCCAGCCTCACTCATAAAGCTTGTCCTCAGTATGAAGGGTCTTTCATTAGTACAGATTGATGCAAATTACCTATTCGTTTCATCAGCAACATTAGCTGTGTTACCTAAGACTTTCCCACACCAGTACAACGGTTCCAGTCGATTCTTTTTCTTCTATGAAAAACTCCTTGTCTCCTTCTTTGCTCTCTTAGCAGTACTTTCTCATACTCATCCTTGGATCTCCTTAACCTATCTGTGATGCTATTACAGATCTACTTGTAGATCTCTAAATGACTTGTTCTCTAAATGTCCTCAGGGACATCCTTTTTTTCAGCCATGATGGGAAAATCTTTATAAAAGACATCCGACTGCCAGTCACCCTCCCTTAATAGTTTTCTTCACTCTGTAACTTTCCCATGCTATCTTTTTCTGCTCTATTTGAATGCCAGCTCCATGTATATCCATCTCGGTATCCTCCTCTTGCTATATTTTCATAGTGGTATTCAGGAACTCCCAGACTTAAGTAATATCCTCATTAAGTAATTATCCTCGTTTTCCATGGTCTCATTTATTCACCATTGCTCTGTTTGTGTTGACTGGACTACAATCAGATCATGAGCTCTGGCCTTTCGTATTTCTTTTCTGAACTCTGACTCCTTCTGTCTCCCACATACCTTTACCAGATTCTCATTGGATAAAATTGGAACCTCTTTCTTCATGTTCTTAATACAAAGCTTTCAGGCTCTGAGATTACTTGTCAAAGTTTAACTCCCTTGCAGCCTGTTTTTTTTTTTTTTTTTTTTCCAAAATGCCATTCTTAAAGCTGCTTCTCGATCTACCAAAAAGTCAATTCAGATATGACTCCTTGGTGGTAGCTTGAGTTCTCTGCTGCTCCTAGGGAGGTTGTTGAGACCATAGGGCTTTTCTGCATGCTCATTGATCTTGGCCTGATGCTGATATTGCCCAGCTTCATGCTCATTATTTGATCCTAAAGAAACGTTATGCTAATCTTATAATTCAAATAAAAACTGAGACTTGGCAAAACTTCATATCTGATACTGGCAATAGGAATCTCAGGGAGTCTTGTCTATAAGATTACTTGGGAGAAACTTTTTTCTCCACTAGTCCATAACTCTGTCATCTTCAACTCTGCTGAGACTAACTCTTGGTCTTCTACAGCTGAAGCTATCTTAGTTGCTTTATTCCTTTGAGATGATATTAGCACTGATCTCCCAACTCATCATTATATTAGAATTTCTAATGTTGAATATTATTGTGCTCCTTTTTCCTCTGTTGAAGCTGAACTCCCTACCAGATCACCTCAGGGACATCCTTTTTTTCAGCCATCATGGGAAAATCTTTATAAAAGACATCCGACTGCCAGTCACCCTCCCTTAACCAAAAATTAGAAATTAAAGAAAAAGAACACAGGAGGTGTTTCACTCCTCTGTTCTCTCAATGGATTTCAGTCTACAAAGAGCTAACTGAAAGACAAAATCTTCAGAAAAACCAGTGATTTTGTTCAGTGGTGTAACTATGCCAGTGCAGCTGCATTTGGGCCTGAGCGTGAAAGAGGTCCGTGAAATTTGAAAGACAGATTCATTTCTCAAGACAATTAACGAATTTCATTTACAAACGAGTATTTTATAAATTAAATGTAACATATTCTTATCAGCACAGCTACTGGCCATCCGAGTATTGTGTTGACTGTGCCACGCTTAATAAATATTAGCACATAAAAGATAGTTGAAATATTCACCAAAACCAGTGCCAAATGTACTTTTATTTCCTATGGAATTTAAATGATAATACCAATTTTAAGAGGTGAGTACTGGGAATAAGCTTTTGCTAAAAAATTTTAGGGGGCTGATAGTGAGTATGGGCTTGGCACACCCAGGGTCCTGAGCTGGATATCATCATTCTTCTCTTTCTTGGCGATTCCCTTCTACTTCTCTCTCTCTCTCTCTCTCTCTCTCTCTCTCTCTCTCTCTCTCTCTCTCTCTGTCACAGGGCAACTAGGGAATTTTTTTTTTTTTTGGCTGTTGCAGCATAAGCCTCAGGCTTCCTTGCACCATATAGCTAATAATAATGATGACAACAGAACAATGCATGCAGTGTGCACACACGCCGCACAAAAATAACATTACACATACTTCTGACCATTTTGGATTCAACACCTACTGTTGAAGTAAAGTCCTTGCTTCTAAATCTGGAACAAACACACCGATGAGCCAAAACATTTTGACCAGCAAGTCGTTATGCAGACAGAAGCAATTCCAGGTGAAGTACCATGCATTTGCAGGTCAGGACACTGTATAAAAAACACCTGATACTAAGCTCCATTAATCAGTGTTACTCTTGTTCTTCAGATGGGAAAGGCAGCGGACTTGAGCGAGTTTGACAAAGGCCAAATTGTAATGACCAGACGACTGGGTCGTATCATATCCGAAACGGCACGGCTGGCGGGGTGCTCACAGTCAGCTGTGGTTAGTACCTACTGAAAGTGGTCCGAGGAGAGGATACCCACGAACTGCCAGCGAAGCATTGGACCACCACCGTTCGTCGATGCTCGAGATGAGCAAAGGCTCTCCTGGATGGCACATGGCAACAGAAGGGTGACTGTGGCACAACACACAGTACATCTAACTCTGCTTAAAATGGGGCTGCATGGCTGCAGGCCACTCCAAGTGCCCATGCCAACCACAGTTCACTGGCGACAGCGCCTGCAATGGGCACGCATGCATCGAAACTGAACCTTGAGTGATTGGAAGAAGGTTATCTGGTCTGATGAATCACGTTTCCTGTCACACCACGTGGACGGCCGGGTACATGTGCGTCATTTACCTGGGGAAGTGATGGCACCTGTATTCACTGTGGGACAAAAACAAGCCGGTGGCGGTGGTGTCATGCTTTGGGCGATTGTTCTGCTGGGATACCCTGGGTTCAGTCATCCATGTGCAGGGCACTCTGACATCTACCACCTACCTAAACATTGTTGCTGACCAGATACACCCTTTCATGGCGACCGCTTTCCACTCTGGCGGTGCTGTCTTTCAGCAGGATAATGCGTCATGCCACACCGTCCGGATTGTTCGAGACTGGTTCATTGAACATGAGGAAGACTTCCAGGTATTGCCTGGCCTCCAAATTCCCCAGACATTAATCCCATCGCGGCAACTCCGATCTGTGGCATCTCAACTACGGACCTTACGGGAGTTAAAAGGATCCTGATGTTGGTTGTTGTACCAACAACAAGATACCAACAACCAGCTGGTTGTTGGTATCAACAACTGGTACTAACAACCAGCTGGTTGTTGGTACCACATACTACAAGACACATTTAGAAATCTTGTAGCATCCATGCCTCACCGGGTATGAGCTGTTTTGGCTGCATGTGGAGGACCAACGTGATATTAGGTAAGTGGTCATAATGTTTTGGCTTGTCGGTGTAAATGTCTTCTGTTGGAGATTGAGCATCATGGATAAAGATCACAAAGACATCCTTTGTGATCACAAAGAATGTTTTTAAAATGAAATGGGTGATAGTATCCTCTGCTTTTTGTACTTTTCTGAGACAGCTTTTAATTAGAAGGTTAGAACTGTTCAGGGTCAAGGTTTTAGTATTTACGAAACTTGTTAAATGTACAGTAACAAACATTGGCAACTGGAAAATAAAGTTGTAATTTATCACCATTCAGAAGATTAAATTCAGGCACTTTCATTAAAATCTTTAAATGTTGTATAGCAGCTATTACAGTTCTGTCTTTGATCTATATTGTGGAAGATTGGCATATTCAGCTTACACAAATGCAAGAAAGAATTAAGAACTTTGAGTAATTCCTTTAGAGGGGTCCATAGTTAATTGCAGTAAACCACAACTGTGCAGCAAGATGTTTTGTTGATTATTCACAATGAAACACAATTTTTGTATTTAAAATTTAGTTGTAGATTTGGGTCCAACACCTTCAATATAAATATACCTCCACTCTAGATCTGCAACAAACAAAGTTCTTTTTATTGGAGACTGGGTGTCTTGGATAAAGTCTCTAGAGAAGAACACTGCTTACAGGGGATGGCTATACAGATGGAACAGATGTTAGCCTGGTTTAATTATTTGAGACACTAGTATAGGTTGTCATTTGTTGGCAAAATTGAACTTATCATTTTGTGTAGTTTAGTGTGTGTGTGTGTGTGTGTGTGTGTGTGTGTGTGTGTGTGTGTGTGTGTGTGTGTGTGTGTGTGTGTGTGTGTGTGTGTGTGTTTCCTATATCAGTGTTGATAAAGTTATTACCAATTTTAAAAAAAACTGAAGTTAGAAGGTAAGAGCTGCTTAGGGTTGAAGTTTTCATATTTGCAAAGTTCGTTAGGTTTACAGCAGCAAGCATGAAAACATGGAAAATCATGTAATTTGTTCCTCTCCAGAAGGTTGTAGATTTGGCTATAAAGGTGCAAAGAAAGACAAGGTAAGATGAGATTTAAATTCTTCAATATCTGGGAATTCTTCTCTTGGTCCTGTTATTTCACCGGTGTGTGTGTATATATATATATATCTGTACATCTGTAAACTTATTTCTTAACTGTCTTCTTACAGCAACCATATATTTTGTATGCCATACACTGATACCAGTCTTCAGCAGAATATTCAGGAGTTAAGTTTTAATGAAATTATGGTAAGCTGTTCATGATATAAATGTTTAATACAAAGGGTACTAGGAAAGTTTTGCAATATGACGCAACAATGAATCACAGGAAGCTGCTTGTTGCTGCATGTTGAGACATGTTCATACGTGCATAGTAGCCGCCGCGCCAAGTCGATGGGCTCAGTTATTCATTAGTAGTGAGAGTGTAAAGTGCTTGCGATGGCATCGTGGTCACGAAATGAGATAAGGACAGTTTTGCGGTATAATTTTGTGCGTGGTTTAACCATAGACCAGTGCTTAGAAGAAATGACTCTTGCACTAGATGATGATTGTCCACATCGTACAACGATATTCAGGTGGTATAGAGAATTTCAAAGGGGAAATTTCACTCTGGAGGATTCGGAGAGGCCGGGAAGGCCACGAACGTCAGTTACGGAGGAAAACGTTACTGCTGTGAGGAAAATGCTTGACGAAAACAGGCGAGTGACCTCCAACAGATAGAGGATACTTTGGGCCTAAATGCACCAGCAATTCGTTCGATTCTGCAAGATCATTTGCACGTGAAGAAACTTTGTTCTCTCTGGGTGCCGCATCAACTGACTGAAGAGCAGATGACACGACGTGTGACTTGGTGCCGGGAGATGTTAAAAAAGTTTGATAAGGGACAATCTCGGTATGTGAACAACATCGTGACAGGTGACGAGACTTGGCTGTACTATTACGATCTGCCGACCAAGGCTCAAAACAAAGTTTGGGTCTTTGATGATGACGACACACCCGTAATTGTCAGAAAATCCCGATCTGTAAAGAAGAAAATGATAGCTGTATTTTTCAAATCGAGTGGAATTGTGGAACGTGTCGTTTTGGACACGCAGAAGACAGTCACAGCTAAGTGGTATACTGAACAATGCCTGCCTAAAGTCATTGGATCTATGAAGAACCTGCGGCCAAAGTCAAGAATGGACACCTGGTACCTCCATCACGATAATGCTGCAGCTCACCTCGCCAAAGCCTGCACCGAATATTTGACCACGACAGGACTGAAACTTCTCGAGCACCCTCCCTACAGTCCATACCTTGCTCCCTGCGACTTTGCACTGTTCCCGCATGTGAAAATGGAGCTAAAAGGGAGGCGGTTTTCCAGTGATGAGGACCTTCTACGGGCTTGCGACAACGAGTGTGCTTTACTCCCTAGTGAAACTTGGCAGAACTGGTTTAAAGATTGGTTTCGGAGGATGGAGAGGTGTATTGAATGTAGAGGAAATTACTTTGAAAAAATTAAATAAACAAAGCTGTATTGCAAAACTTTCCTAGTACCCTTTGTATAATTTATTCTGAAAACAGTTAAGCTTCATCAGTAATATACTTTAAATCAATTTCAGATTATGGTTTCTGGTAAAATTTTTATTTAGTTGACCTCACATAATACAGTTAAATACAGTTTACTCACCAAAATACTATTGATGAACTATAAGAGAAAACACGTTTTTGAGAAATGTGACTTTAGTAGAAGTCTGTGAATTGTTTCATTTTGACTGTAGAAATGAGATTGCTGGACACTCAGAGAATATGTTGAAATCTGATCTGGCATGGTTATAATGTTATTAAACGTTGCACAAACTCTTCCTGTATGGAAACTATGGTAATTGAAACAAAAATAGAGAGTGTGTGTGTGTGTGTGTGTGTGTGTGTGTGTGTGTGTGTGTGTGTGTGTGTGTGTGTGTGTGTGTGTGTGTGTGTACAGATGTAATCTAAACTGAAACCCTTTTTCAACACAATTATTTACAGAAGAAGATTGCCATGTGTTACCTTTGTCAATAACAAGCAGCCACTTAGCAGTCAAAAATTAGAAGAGGAGTATTGTTTCTGACCGCTTGGTGTCTTAGAGAAAAGTTATGAATGGGTTACTCCCATACACCTATAAAACCTTGTATATACAAGTAGAGTAGATAATGTGCAGTTATGTTATTTTAGTAATTTGTGTATTAAACAGGTCACAATTAATTCATTAATTAAAGTAAAATTGAAATGGCTATGCATATAAATGGAAAGTTAATGCAAAATTAATGAACTAAGTTCTATGAGAAATTATCGAGTTCTTAAAATACTGTGATTGTTAGACTAAACTCCCCTTCAATCTTTCCCAGGTCTGGAATCTTTCACATTTGAGATTCCCACATGTTTCAAAGAGCATCATGGGAGTATAGATATTTCTTTTAAATACAGCACGTGCTCCACTCTCTACTAATTTTTTTTTCAACTGTAAATGTTTTTAACTAAACAAAAGTCCATCGTTATGACTATTGGCCTTATCAGTTTTATATTACTCAGTTTTTTAACTAACTTTCCTTCATGACAACCAGGGACGGAGTTGTGCACCTCTGCCTCCTTGATCATATTTTGAATTCTGTCAAAGTAAATTAATTTATTTTTTAATTTTTAATTTAATAAATTAATTTTTCAACCCAAAATTTAGTCATCATTTCACCTGAATAACTATTGCAGATTGTATAAGGTGAGCACCATACATTTAGAATTTGCTATTTGGAATTTAGTTTGAACTAAGTTCTTCCACTGACTTGAAATCCTCTTCATAGTTTTTCTGATGATAGCTCACTACATTTCTTCTTCCCATTTGAGGAACTCTGATCTCCGCAAACAACTTCAATTTCTGAAATATTCATGATAAATTCCTTAAATTCCAATCTTCAGCTAATTTTCAATGGTGTAAATAAAACTTAACCGCAATCCTTTTGAAACTCACAAAAAAGTGTCTACTGATCTTTTCTTCTTCAGGGACACTTAGACTTCCAGACAAAGCCACATATTTCCATTGTTGATCATTCTGACTTTAAGTCTCCTTTGGCACATCACAAATATTGCTCTCAGTGTTACCTCTAAACAGCTACTGACTATATACAGATCCCAAATCTGCCCTCTGTTACAAATCCCTTTACTCTGTTCAAAAGAGAGGAGTCAGATTAATTAGTGACCCCTATTACCAAATCTCTTTGCCCTCTGGTTGACTTCAATTTTTGGTGCATACCGTTTTTATAGATATGAGTACTGTTCTTTTGAATTGGCACCTGCAACCAGTAAATGGATATTCAACCAGTCAGTACCCTACCTTTTATGTTGGGGTTCTGATTTCTCATTAGAAAAAAACTTGATTTGAATTTAGCTGCAGAGAGAAAAGTGACCGATGGACAAACCCCATTGATTGCTTTCCTTGTATCTCTATTTCTGCTACAATTTATGGGTATTATCCTTTTTGCAACTACAGTACCTTTTACTAAATTTCTATATACAACTGATAATAGTAACACATGCTATAGCATGCATATATACAAGGGGTGAACAGTTAATTCGCAAACTGGTGCAAGATTTTGTTTACCGCGTGAACTTTCCATAGCTGCCGCTAGAGGCACTCTCCTTGATCACTACTGAGCAGACTATGTGTACATGCCAGTACTTGTCGAGCTAGTGTTGTGTGAAGAATTTTTTAGCCACATGTCACTGACTATTGTTTTGAAACAATCATGTCGCACATACAGAATGAACAGTGGTATATGATTCGTTATTATGTCAGACAGGGCCTAAATGCATCAGAAACAGTTAAAACAGATGAATGAAGTGTATGGTATTCAGTGTCTTGGTAGGATGGCCATATTTAAATCGCACAAGCCGTGAGTCTGTTGCATCAGACCCAAGACCCAGTCAGCCTTCCTCCTCAACAACTCCTGAGCAAATTGCAAAATCCCCCTAAATCTCGGATGAAGACAGGAGAATTACATTTTGTGAATTAGCTGTTAGAATGTCCATTTCATACGGTAGTGCTCGCAATATTGTGAAAGATCACCTGAAAATGTCGTAAATCTGTGCTCACTGGATTTCACTCAGTTTGACTCCAGAACATAAACAGCAAAGAGTAGACTTGTGCAAAGAAATGCTTGATCATTTTAAAAATGATCTGTTCTGGGTCAGAACTTCTTAAATCGAATAGTGACTTGTGATGAAACTTAAATTTTTCATTATGATCCAGAGACAAAACAATAGTCGAGTGATTGGAAGCATTCTGATTCAAGGCGCCTCCGTAGCCAGGTGGGAAGGAGCAGCAGTGCGTAGCACACGCTTCTTGATTAGACCGGGGTTCAAGCTCGTCACCACCAAATACAGAGGATGCGGAAAGGTCAGGGAATGACCACTGCATATCACGGAGCAATATGGCCTTAGTTGCCAATGCTCCCAAAAACCAAATAACAAACAAACAAACATTCTGATTCACCAAGACCGAAGAAATTTTGAGCTTATCATCTAGCTGACAAACAAATGGTTGTTATGGTTTTTTTTTTTTTTTTTTTTTTTTTGTGACATAAATGGCATTCTTGTTACACATTTTTTGCCTCATGCATCAACTATGAATAAAAAAGCATATTCTGAGGTTCTCAGAGTCAAACTTTACCTCACCATTTCTGAGAAATGTCAAGAACTTTCTGGTGTGAGGTGGTTTCTCTCTCAAGACAATGCCAAGCTCCATACAGCTAATATTGTGCAGGCAGTGATCATTGCCATATGTGCCGAGGTTCTGCGACACCCCCCTATTCACCAGACTTAGCCCCATGTGATCCCTGTTTGCATGTCTGAAGAAAGCTCTGAAAGGCAAACATTTCGGGTCCAACACAATGATGCTTGCAGTGCCACAACTGAAACACTTCGCAGTATTTCGAAAAATGGTTTGCAAGATGCATTTAATGCGTGGGTATGATGTCAGCGAAAGTATGTAAAGTTCAAGGGAGAGTATTTTGAGAAAGAGAAATCCACAGAAGATTCAGATGACAATTAAGATAAGACCTTGCACCAGTCTTCAAATTAAATGGTTACCCCCCCTCGTATAACAGTCAGGGGTAGGTTCTGTAAAAGTTAAAAATTGATGTTACATACCCTATTTTCAAATTTATATTTACAGTAAATCTTATGCTATGATTCGTGAATAACATATTAAAATTCGAAGGTTATTAAGTAAAAATTTATTTAAATGAAACAAGCACATACGTGAGTGATATTCGTTTGTTATTGGTGACTAATTTTTCCTCAGAGAAAATGGTGAGAATATTCTTCGACTGGTTTTCTAATTTATTATGTAAGGTTAGTTGCTTAATGTTTTTTTTCCACTCTTTTTTTATTTTATTTTCTAAAAGAATTTTATAAATGCTCATCAGATCATTTCTGAATTATAGTGCATAATAGAAATGTGTGCTATATAACAGTTTTATAGCACATAACAGTTTTCTTTGAATATGCAACTTTTTTTTTTTTTTTTCATTGTCCAGATCCATGCTGCAAACATTTTCCAAAACTTAAAACTCCCATTTCTATTTCAATATTTTGTTATTTATTTATTTTTTTTTTTTTTTTTTGATAATTTAAAATATGTTTGCAGCATGATTTAAACCACTTCTCTTTTTTTCTTTCTTGTGTGTGAGCATGTGCTTGCGCACATGTGTATGCTCATTCACAGCATGGGTAGTAAGATCATCTATACAGTATATAGGAACTATGTATATATTTTTATATATAACATAAATCAAAATGCACAACACACTCACTGGCAATCATTAACTCAAATGATGCTAATGAAAAGGAGTGTAACATGGCATGTTACACTCTTTCCCAGTGCATAGATTTTTTGGTGTTACTTATAATTTTCATATTCATAGTGAAAAACGAGGTCTAATAAATATGTGCATAACTTGAAATGTATTAGCATTAGTAGAGACATACAATGCAAGAAAGAAAGTTTATGCAGCCAAGCAATGCAGCTCTTCCCATTTCACCCATCCATTCCCTCCAAATATTTGTCCAGTTCTTGAATTTATTTAAGTTATCAACTTCCACAATGACCAATGGAAGTTTGTTCCCATCTGCTGGCTAAAGGCAAATTTCCGTACATCTGTTCTACAACTGTTTTTCCTCGATTTGAATTTATGTCCCCTCAGGGCATAATCTGAGCAAGAGGAAGAATCTCATCCGCATTGAGCTTGCTCAACCCATTCATGGCCTTATAAACCTCAATAGGTCACCACTCCAGATGTTGCAATTTGCAGAGTTTAAGCCTTTCTTGGTAAGAGCAGCCCCTTGTTTCCATCACTAGTCTTGTTGCCCTTCTCTGTACTCTCTCTACCTCCTTCCTAAAATGAGGCCTCCAGGTGTGGCCTGACCACTGCCTTATACAAGGAGATAATTACCTCCTTATTCCTGCTAGCAAAATTCCTGTATATCACTGCTCAGAAAACTTCATATCTGACTGCACAATTATCCTCAAGTCTTTTTCATTCTCTACTACTCGGACGTTGCTGCTACCCATAGGCAGTACATTTCCATTTGTCAATGTTAAACTTCATTTGCCACCTCTCAGCCCATCTGCTCAACTTTTCTAGATCCTGTTGCAGTAGCGTACTGTCATTAAAAATCCTGCCTTCATCAATATCATTAATATAAGTCCATGAAGAGCAATGTCCATTGATTCCCACTCTCTATCTTCTCCCACTCAACCATTCCTTATTCCATAGCAGCAACTTTCCTTTAATGGGATAGTTCTCCAATTTGTACAGCAGTCTTCTATGTGCAACAGTATCAAAATCTTTCCTGAAATCGCAAGTACAGTAAAAGTCCGAAAATCTGAACTTTTTGAAAACTCACAAACTTCTAAAATTTAGCAGACTTGTGTGTGAGTGCCACAGATGCGCAGCAACAACAAGCGAGTTCGCGGTCACCATTTTGTAACGAGCAGTCAAACCATGGCAACGCTACGATTTTTGTCCTACTCTTTCCATTTACCATATATAGCATACGTATTTACAAGCCAATAATAATGGCTCCTAAAATAGATAAACTTCGTGATGTGAAGAGAAAGAAGAACACATTGAAATTGAGTGACAAACTTGAAATAATTAAGAAACTAGAACGTGGTGTGAGTAATACTGTTTTACTGGAAACATATAACAATGGAAAGTCTACAATTCATGATATAAAAAAGACAAAGAATAAAATTCTAGAATTCACAGCCTCGTCTGAGCCTTACAGTAGAATTGCCAAGAGAAAAAGTTCCATTGGCCAAAATAGAATCTCAATAAAGTGTTGTACGAATGGTTTTTGCTAAAACGATTGGAAGGAATGGCAATTTCTGGGCCAATGCTTATTGCCAAAGCAAGGTTTTTTTAAGGAGCAAATGAACATTGAATCAGAGTGCACATTTAGTGATGGATGGCTTAGGAATTTCAATGCTCGTTATGGTATTAGAGACAGTTAGATATTGCTGGAGAAAGACAGTCGGCTGATACACAAGCAGGAACAGAATATAGTGCAACGTTTGAAAAAATTGTATCTGACCTTACAGCCGATCAAATTTATAATGCTGATGAAACAGTGGTTTACTGGAAGTGTTTGCCCACAAAAACTTTGGCTGGAAACCAAGAACGAAATGCAACAGGGTTTAAGCTTAATAAGGAAAGAGTAACTGTTCTTGTGTGTACTAATGCTTCAGTTCAGTATAAAATTAAGCTTTTGATGATTGGTAAATTGCAGTCCCCATGGGCCTTTAAAGGAATTGTGCACTTACCTGTGACTTATAAAGCCCAAAAGAATGCTTGGATGGACAAAGATATATTTTGCGATTGGTTTGTTCATGATTTTGTTCCATCAGTTCGTCAGAAATTGAGAAGATTGGGGAAGCCTGCAAATACAAAGTGCCTGCTACTTCTCAACAACTGTAGGGCCCACCTGCACAAATCAAAATTAGTGTGATTGCGGAAATATTTTTGCATGTTACTTGCCATCAAACATAACACCATTAATTCAACCCGTGGATCAAGGAGTCATTAGGAACTTTAAATGTCACTATAAAAATGATTTTATGACGAAAATGATGCATAAGAATGTCGACCCTTCAGAATTTCAACACAGTTTTACAGGGGATATTCATGTGTTGTTGTGGCAGATCCCAGGGTTTCCCCCAATAGCCACTGTTTTACTCCTTTGTTGAGGCTCATGCGAAAACCAGCCATTTGTATGTAGTGTGTTGGGTGTGTAAATGTTATGATGTGTTCTGTTGTTATGTAGTCAGCCGATACCTGGCTCTTAGCTGGTGGGAAGCAGCAACACCTGGTCACAGCATCCCCCCCCACCATGTGGAGGCGGCCAGGATCTGCTACCTTCATGATCTACTACCAGGATCTACTACCGAAACAAAGTTATGAGAAAAGGAAAATGGGAATAGCTGGAAAAGTTAGGGGTGGTGGGCAAGGAAAAAAGTGCAGCATGGAGCCAGAAGAGGGACTCGCCATAATAAAAGGAAGTTAAGAGAAATTGATAAAAGGAAAAGAGGAGGTGGAGGCATTTTCAGCCTTTGTACACGACACACATCGTGGTGTAATCCTATCCTAAATTAGGATTAGCAATTCCTATCCTGTGACCAGAATTAGGAAATGTCGAGGCATGTCCTCAATAGATACTTCAGCTTGAAGGGTAGCTCTTCCAACTGTGAAGATTTCTTTAGGACTCCCATGTTTGATAGGAGATCCTCTTGGAGCAAAGGCATATCAGGCTATGACAGACCAGGAGGAGGTTCGGTAGTTGCAGCAATCCTTAATTTCAATGTTAGATAATAAGTATCCAATGGCATGGCACAGCTGAAGCACTAGAGTCAAACTACATACACTATTTACAATTTCTAACACAGTAGGTTTGTCACTTCATTCAATAAGGATTTAACTTCCATCACGTAATGTTCGTGAGACAAAATGCAAGAAGTAACGGTTGAAGCTTTTATGCTACTTGTCAGCTTACATAGTAGTGGTAGTAACACCAGTTCTTATAAGAAGACATAGATAAATAAGTGATAATGTAATGATATATTGCAATCCAATATATTAGTCAATTCTTTCTAGATAGCAGTTCTTGTTTAGTCTTCAAAGAGAATTTCAGTCCTTGTTCGAGTCTTTCTCTTGATTCAGATTCAGGCTATCTCAGGGCAGCAGCTCTTGATTCCTCTTGTCGTTTAAATGCTAGTGTTGCAAATAAGTTAAAAGCTTCAAATGCATCTTGTGATTGGATCAACAAAGGTTTATTCTCCCTGTCATAGGAACCAGTAATGAGTTGTAGTTCATTCTGTAAGTCAGTATAATAGTGACACTCCAAAAGAATATGATCTGCATCCTCTTCACCTCCACACATGCAAAGAGGAGAAGTAGACAGTCCAAGTTTATATAGCTTGCTATTGAAACTGCTGTGACCTGACAAAAGGTATGTTCCATATAGTCCAGGAGCAAACCACAATAGTTCACTTTTCCTGAATTCCCTTACATTAGGCAAATATTCTCTTGTCACTTTTCCCGTCTCCGATACAGACCAGTCAGCCTGCCACTTATTAGCATAAATAGTGTGCAATCTTTTCTTTTCGGTTGTTATTGGAACACTCAGGTCAAGTTCCACGTTATCAAGAGAATAGGGTGTGCTTTTTTCAGGTGGTATCTCAAATATCTATACAGGACCTCATATTGTATTGACATCCTTCCTGTCAGGACCTGCAACGCTGCAGTAGAAATTGTTCTACATGCTCTCGATAACATAAGAAGGGCAGCACGCTGTGCCTGCAATTACTGTTTGATAATGGCACACTTGGTTGCCCTATATTCCCAGGCACCAGCACCATATGTGATAATGGACAGGAATATGCAGTTATAATACAATCTCAATGAGTGACCTTTAAGGCCCCTCTCTTGTTGTGTTACTTGTCTCAATCTAGATAATAATGACTTGCATTTTTCTTTAATGTATTTTGCATGGGGTATAAATCTCAGACCGTCATCCAAAATAATTCCCAAGTATTTTGTGGTTGAACTGTATTTAATAGCGTGTCCTTTATATTTTATTTGAGGGGGACGTCCTCTGTCTAACCTGCCTTTAAGCAACATTTGGGACGTTTTACTTGTAGATACCTGGAGTTTATGCTTGTCAGACCACACAGACAGCTCCTGCAGTACCCAGTTGGCAACATCTTCAAGAGACTTCCTGGAGTTTCCTTGGACCAAGATGGTTAAGTCATCTGCATATGAGATCATGGTTGTTGCATCAAAATGTTTATTTAACCAGGAGTCTAACACTAAATTCCAGCACAGGGCCCCAAGAAAAGTTACCAGTGGATGCCCACAGGGGCATCCACTGGTAACTTTTCTTGAAACTTGAATGGAACCACTCTTAACAACACAACAAGTGAACGCTGTGAAAAGTAGCTCATTAGCAACCAGTATATAGGTGTAGACACGTCAGCCTTCTGGAACCTCTCCAGGGCACTTTGCCACTAAAGGGTGTCAAAGACCCCGTTGAAGTCCACCAAGCAGATATTTAGTCATAGTTTCCCCCTGCTAGTAACACCAGTATGTCAGTAGGATCAAATCTAGAGAAGCAATGGCATCTTCGGTTCCTCTGTTCTTTGTAAATCCAAACTGTACAGGTGAAGAAAGTCCTTTCGTAACATAGGTAGTCAAAAATGACTCGCAATAACTTTTTCAAGAGCCTTACCCACAACAGGGAGCAAGGCAATAGGCCTATAAGACAGCAGAATCGATTCTGACTTCTTTGGATTTTTGAGAAGAATTTTTAAGTTAGCAATTTTCCAAATTGCCGGGAAAATACACTGATTAAGACAACAGTTGAATAATGTTGCAATAACTACAGGAACCGTTTTCCATACGCGCTTGAGCACTTCCACCTCAATGCCATCAAGTCCAGGACATTTGCCCGTACGCATGGACTGGATAGCAATATCAATGTCCTCAAAGGTAAAAGGAGGTTCATCAGGCGAGCCCGAATAACAAGCGTTTTTCACTCTGATGTCTAGCTGTTTTGGATCCTTACATACTTCTTCTTGATAAATAATAACAACAAGGATCCTATTCATGGTGGGTACCCAAGATATGGTTTTTTGATCATCAATAGTTGTAATCGATGCAAACACTTCACTAGTTGGAATTTTATTGTTTATTAATCTGTAATAAACAATATTGTTTATTACAGATTAATAAACTTGGGTGCTCACTAGTTGCTCCCACGAAGCTTTTTTCCTCTTGTAGATTTCCTGATGATAGTTTCTACGGGCTTGTTTGTATCTGTTTTGCAAAAGAACAACCTCCAAAGTGGGACAAAATCTGTCTCTCTTTGCTTTCTGGAAATCTCTTCTTGCCTGTCTTGTCAATGATTTTAATTGTGTTGTCTGAGGACCACCATGGCACATGGTAGGGCTTCCTTTTCCTATAGCTCATGGACTATCTGCAAGCTGTAATAATTATGTTTTGAACTACTCATGCCTGTTTATCTGCAGTGAGAGTAGTCAATTGTTCTATTTGGCCTTGTGTAAAGGAGTCTTTAAGTGCGGAGTCAAATTTATCCCACTTTGCTTTCTTTGTGTAAAATCTTTGGTATGTCAGTAGGATCAAATCTGGATTGCCGTTGATCACAATTAAGTTGGAATGTCATGATGTTATGATTGCTGGCAGACCAGCTAAGGTGCAACTTCCAGTTGGAAAGTCTCTGACTAATAGCAGAAGATGCGAGAGTAATGTCGATGTGAGAAGAATCCATAGGCGTCACACATGTTGGTGGATGGCCAGGGGTATTTAATATAGTTAAGTGGTGAGACAAGATTAGGTCTTCCATTAGTTCACCCTTTTCATTTGTAGTTGCAGCACTCCACAGAGTAGACTCAGCATTTGCATCCATCATAACAATAACGTTCTTCCCACGTAGAATATTAAGTGTCATATCCAGGTAGTCCACAAACAGTATTGGGAGCATTGACAGTATAACGAGATAGCATAGACTTAGCCAAACTGGCCTTCCAAACACACAAACAGCATGGGTGGAGCAGAGACTGGGAATTCTTGTAACTGTGAGACTTGGATCTAAGATGACTATTGCAGTCCAAATCAGACATCGGGTATTTCCACCAGTTCTAACCGTAGTTGAATTGGATTGTACTATTCTATAGCAAATGGGAAGTCCCTTTACAAGGCCCTTGTATGAACAGGGCTCTTGAAGAGCCATAACCCGAATAAAATGTTCTTGCGACACTTTTGTTAAGTCATTTGTAACTGAAATGGATAGTTGGCAATTAAGCTGCAAAAACCTGATTTCTGTTGATTGTGAAGTACTAGAATTAATACTTGACGTTGTGTTTCTATCCATAAAATGTCTTTGAACAAACAGCATCTACGGCTTTTAAGTAACCTTGGCATTTGGAATCTCTGAAGGAGTGGGCACAGTTCCTCTTTCGCTTCTTACAGTTTGGACATTCAGCTGGTTTCTCTTTATTTGGGCAATCTATAAGGTTGTGACCGGTTAGACCACAGTGCCCACAAGTTTGTGCTTCTTGATGACATGATCTTACAGAGTGCCCATATCCCAGGCATTTATAGCACCTGGGAACTATGGTATAATCTTTAACCATGTGAGATGTATACCCTAGAAAAATTCTACGATCAGACAAAAGAATCTTGCGAATCGTACCAGCGACTTCTAAAATCCAGATTATGTTGGACTTATTAGGTTTTTGGCTTAATTTGCTCTTTTACATCCTCAAATGTAGTCATAGTCCTTTAAATTTTTCTGATAGATATCTTCTATTATATCCTCAATCTTGGAGTCTTTGTGTGAACATCATAAATCACAATAGTTGGGCCCACCTTTCTGGGCAGTTCAGGTTTTAAACCACACTCTTATAATTTGACACAGTTTTTGATCTTTTCAAGATCTTCAGGGGTAGCATTTTCAATTAATACCCCGTTTGCCTGTATTTTCCGCATCTGACTTTGATATCCTTTATGTCAGAGGTTAATTTAGCTTTAATCTCTTGTTTTACCTCCTCACTTGTAGCACAGGTGCTGCCCTCCTGCAAATTAATCAAAATTATGTGTTGCTGCTGTGTAGACTTACCCGCTGTTAATTTTACGGTCTGCATAGCTTGAGCATATGGTAAAGATGACTGAGAGAAACGAGGATGAAAATCCTTAGGTATTTTATAATTCTCTTGTATTTTGGTTATCTGGAATTCTTTTTCATCCAGCTTTGTTTTAAGGTGCTCATTCTCCATGATCAAATTGATTAGGATCTGCTCTGTTGCAGACCAGATGTCTTGTATTTCAGTGGTTACTTGCTTTGTTAGCCTGCCCCTATCAGAAAGAATGGTAGAGAGGGCAGTTCTTAAAGAAAAAACTTGTTCCATACGTACCCCTAAGATCCATTGAAGGCTCAGGCAAAGTCTTCTCCAAGGGTGTGGGTAAGTCTTTGGGATCTAGGCTAGGAATTTCCACTGTAGGTTCTTTATGAGTGGAAGCAGTCACTTTGGTCACATTATCACTTCCAGCAACAGACTGTGCAGAGGAAAATAATTGTGGGAAACCATCCAAGAATTAATTTTGAAGGGCCGAATCCATTTTGTATTAATGGTTCTTGAATTTAATTGAGTTTTAAGATTTTTTTTTTTTTTTTTTTTAATTTTTAATGTTGTCTATAGCTGAGTTATAGATTTTAATTAGACTTGTTTATAAATGAGTTATAAACAAAGATATTCGAGTAATATAGGTGTTACAATATTCAGGCTTGAGAGTGTTGGCTCCCTTCATTTGGGCAGCTTCCATCAATCAGGTTGAGGCCTTAGGGTCACGTGACCAAACGACAACAAAGGGTTTTGTTCTCATTCATCGAAGAAGCAGTAGTGGCTGCCTCAGGTAACATAATTATTCTAGTCACTAATTCAATCACCCATAAAACCAAAATAAATAAATAACTCTAGCATTATTAAAACCATATATAGTTGGAACGGAGTTAAAGTAGAGTCATCTAATCAAGGTTTAATCTAGTAGAAATTGTTACAAAGAGCATAAATTAACTTTGGCAACTACCAATGTTAATTAACGGCCGAACCTATATGGCATTTCCATGTTGCTGATCGTCGGAACGAGCAACATGTAACAAGGATTTAAAAACTTTCATATCTTTTCAATGCCTTAGAAACTCGGCATGGAATAAACGTCTGTGGACTTACCGTCACCTGGAGATCTTGATGGACACAAAATAAATCCAATTTGAGTGAATTAAAACCACTAAAGAACACTAAACTATATGGAACACTGATTTCATGCAGCCTTCCAATACTTGGTCAGTGCCATCTCCCCATACAGTTTTACAATCAAAGATGCAACATCTTCACTCACGACTGCATGGAATGTAACCAAGCCTGTAATTCTTTTAAGACCGCGCCGAAAGTTATGGCCGAATGTGATGTTTGCAGATCTACAATCTGATCGAAACGAAGATTTTTAAAGATTTCACATAGAGCTGAACGCATCTGAAGTGAAAGAACTGATGGAAACTGTTAAATTATGGAATGTAGTCAAGCCTGTAATTCTTTTAAGACTGTGCCGAATGTGATGTTTGCAGATCTACAATCTGATCGAAGATTTTTAAGGATTTCACATAAAGCTGAAGGCATCGGAAGTGAAAGAACTGATGGAAACTGTTAAATTATGTACGGAAGACAACCCTCTACGCAAACTTAATGCTGATAACATAGAAGAGTGGATACTTATCCATTCTTCTGGAAGATTAGCATTAACATCGGCACATAATGCAAGAAAGCAAGCTTATATAGCAATAGCCAAAAAAAAAACGCACAAACACTCCCTTATCATTTCACTCCTTCACTCACTCCAAGTGTTTGTCCAGTTTTGCCTTGAATCTGTTTAAGCTATCAACTCCTACAACAACAGATGGAAGTTTGTTCCAGCAATCAACCACCCTCTGGCTAAAGGCAAAATTCCGCACATCTATCCTACAACTGTCTTTCCTCAATTTGAATTTATGCCCTCTCAGGCGATTATTCTGAGCAAGAAGAAGAATCCCTTCAGCATTGAGCATGCTCTCTGTCTTCTCCCACTCAACCCTCCTTTTATCCATAGCAGCAATTTGCCTCCAGTGCCACACTGATCCAGTTTGTGCAGCAGTCTTCTATGTGCAACAATATCAAAAGCTTTTCTAAGATCCAAATATATGATATCAAAATTATTCTTTGCATCCAGTTCCTTTGTGACAACATCAGAATCCACAGGTAATTACCTGTATCTACCTTTGGTCCTCCTCTGTGGATTGGGGTCACATTGGCAGTGGTCACAGTGTGCTGAAGTGGGATTTACTCAAAGAGGTAACTACCATCAGGGGTAAAGGGAAGGATTTTTGCTTTCGTAAAGGCGACTACGATGGTCTGAGACAGTATTTAAATTCTATACAGTGGGACCAACTGATGATGTTACCAACAACAAATTCAAAATGGGAAGCATTCAAAGAACTTATCTTGGAAGCTACTAGGCTTTACATACCAACTAAGAAATATTGTTCAAGGTGTAGGTCTAATGGATGTCAGATGAACTAATGAGAGACATATGACAGAGAAGAAAAATGCATGGGATACATATAATTTAACATGTGACACAGAAGCCTATGACAGATGTAAGTTGATCTGTAACCAAGTTACAAAGGAGGTTAGACAAGCGAAGTCAGATTACAAGAAATATTTGGCAAAGGATGCAAAGAAAAACAGCAAAGAGTTCTTTACTTATGTAAACTCTAGAAGGAAAGGGATGAATCAGATTAGTCTACTTGATATCGATGGTTCAACTGTTGATGATCCTGCTCAGGTAGCTAACAAACTAAATGAATATTTCGCATCTACTTTCACACATGAGGAGTTATTCAGCGAGGGGAATGCCAGAGGTGTATTCAACTCTGGCAGCAAGCTAGATAATCTTGTAATAACTGAGAGTAAAGTGGAGGAAAAATTGTTGAAGATAAATACAAGAAAGGCCCCTGGGATGGATGGGATCTATCTAGTTATATTAAAGGAGGCAGCAAAGGAAGTAAGCAAACCCTTAGCCATAATTATGAGAGCTTCTTTGGATTTAGGAGAGGTACCCAAGGACTGGAGATGTGCAAATGTGACCCCAATTCACAAAGGAGGATCAAAGGGCGACACAAGTAATTATAGACCTGTTAGTTTAACTTCTGTTCCAGGAAAATTAATGGAGGCACTGCAGGATCATCTAGACTTCAGTTATAGCTCAGACACAGCATGGTTTTGTTAAGGGAAAGTCTTGCCTGACCAATTTGATTGGATACTATGATATGGTCACAAAGGAACTGGATGCAAGGAATAACTTTGATATCATATATTTGGATCTTAGAAAGGCTTTTGATACTATTGCACATGGAAGACTGCTGAACAAATTGGACCATTGGAGGCAAATTGCTGCTATGGATAAAGGGATGGTTCAGTGGGAGAAGACAGAGAGTGGTAATCAATGGACACTGCTCATCGTGGACTAATGTTATTAGTGGAGTCCCTCAGGGCTCAGTGTTGGGTCCATTATTGTTTTCTGTATTTATAAATGATATTGATGATGGTATATCAAGCTTAATGTCCAAGTTTGCAGACGATACAAAGTTTGGCAGGGTTGTTAAGAACACTAGTGACGCTATGCTGCTGTAACGGGATCTGGAAAGGTTGAGCACATGGGCTGAGAGGTGGCAAATGAAGTTTAACATTGACAAATGTAAAGCACTACATATGGGAAACAGCAACCCCAGGGCAACGTATCAACTCCGTGGTACTACACTGACAGTGGTAGAGAATAAAAAGGACCTGGGGGTAATTGTGCAGGCAGATATGAAGTTCTCTGAGCAGTGCAGACGAGCTGCAAGAGTAGCTCATTGTGTGTCAATGATATACAGGAATTTTTCTAGCAGGGATAAGGAGGTGATTATTCTCTTGTATAAGGCAATTGTCAGGCCACATCTTGAGTACTGTATACAGGTCTGGAGGCCTCATTTCAAGAAGGATGTAGAGCTGCTGGAACAAGTACAGAGAAGGGCAACAAGATTAGTGAATAGAACAAAGGGTTGCTCTTACGAAGAAAGGCTTAGGTTCTGCAAATTACAGTGTCTGTAGACTAAGCACCGGCGAGGTGATGTGATAGAGGTGTATAAAGCCTTGAATGGTTTGAGCATGCTCAATGCTGATGGGATTCTTCCTCTTGCTCAGAATAATCACCTGAGAGGGCATAAATTCAGATTGAGGAAAGACAGATGTAGGATAAATGTGTGGAAATTTGCCTTTAGCCAGCGGGTAGTTGGTTGTTGGAACAGACTTCCATCCCTTGTTGTGGAAGTTGATAGCCTAAATAAATTTAAGGCTCAGCTGGACAGGTATTTCGAATGAATGGAGGGGTGAAGTGGAAGTGTTTTGGCTGATGCTGCATAAGCTTGCTTTCTTACATCATATGCCTCTGCTAATGCTAATTCCCAGTCTATAGGTATCTCCCCTGAGTACAAGGAAGCTCTCATAATTATGGCTAAGGTTTTCTTAGCCATAATTATGAGATAATTATGGCTAAGAAAACCTCCTTTAATATAACTGGATAGATTCCATCCACCCCAGGTGCCTTTCTTATGTTTATCTTCAACAATTTCTCCTTCACTTTACTCTCAGTTGTTACAAGATTATCTAGCTTACTGCCAGAGTTTAATTCAACTCTGGCATTCCCCTCCCTGGATAACTCCTCATGTGTTAATGTAGATGCAAAATATTCATTTAGTTTGTTAGCTACCTGAGCAGGATTATCAACAGTTGAACCCTCAATATCAAGTGGACCCATCTAATTTATCCTCTTCCTTCTAGAGTTTACATGAATAAATATTTCTTGTAATCTGCCTTTGCTTGCCTAACTTGCTTTGTGACTTGGTTACAGACCAGCTTATATCTGCCATAGGCTTCTGTGTCACCTGTTAATTTATATGTATCCCATGCATTTTTCTTCTGTGCCACATGTCTAATTAGTTCATCTGACATCCATTTAGGCCTAAGTCTTAAACAATATTACTTAGTTGGTATGAAAAGCCTAGTAGCTTCCAAAATTATTTCTTTGAATGCTTCCCATTTTGAATTTGCTGTTGCTAACGGCATCAGTTGGTATAGAATTCACCGTATGGAATTGAAATACTGTCTCAGACCACCGTAGTCACTTTTACGAAAACAAAAACCCTTCTCTTTACCCCTGATGGTAGTTACCTCTTTGAGTAAATCCCATTTCAGCACACTGTGATCACTGCCACCTAGTAGTTCCTTTATCTGCAGATTCGTAATGCATGAAGAAAATAAAGAAAATAAAGTCTACACACGACACTTTAATAAAGAGGCCATTAGACTTACAAACTGGAAGACCAATTTAACTAAACAAATACATGGCAACATAATCAGAAATCCAACTAACAGAATACACATCTGTAGTAACCAGGAAAACATGCTGGATGCATTACAAAAATTAAAACTAAATTAATCTGGAACAAAATGCCTATTAAGTTTGTCAGATACAATATTAAAGCAAACATTCAAGCCAATTTAACCCTACATCACCCCAGCGCTAACACAAATAGGGTCATAGACTACGAATGTAAGAAAAAGACTGGATTTGAAAATTAAATTATGTTTTGAAGCGAATCGATTCTGGTCAACAACAAGCGGATGTGTGCCATAATTTAGGACTGGCAAGTTTAACTGTAAGAACAATTATAAAAAATAAAGAATTAATTTTAGCAGCGGGAAAGACAGCTGTTGCAATGCAAGCAACTAGGGCTAGGCCGGCTATTAGGATTGAAATGGAGACATATGGAAGTTTGTTCCAGAAATCAACCACCCGCTGGCTAAAGGCAAACTTTCGCACATCTATCCTACAACAGTGTTTCCCCAATTTGAATTTATGCCCTCTCAGGTGATTATTCTGAGCAAGAGAAAGAATGCCATCAGCATTGAGCATTCTCAAACTATTGAAGGCTTTATACACCTCCATCAGATCACCTCGCAGGTGCCTAGTCTCCAGACACTATAATTTGCAAAACTTAAGCCTTTCTTCGTAAGAGCAACCCTTTGTTCCATTCACTAATCTTGTTACCTTTCTCTGTACTCGTTCCAAGCTCTACATCCTTCTTAAAATGAGGCCTCCAGACTTGTGTACAGTACTCAAGGTGTAGTCTGACCATTGCCTTATACAAGGGAATAATCACCTCGTTATCCCTGCTAGAAAAAATTCCTGTATATTATTGACAAGACATCATGAACTACTCTTGCAGACCGTCTGCACTGCTCAGAAAATTTCATATCTGCCTGCACAATTACCCCTAGGTCCTTTTCATTCTCTACCACTGTCAGTGTGGTACCACAGAGTTGATACATTACTCTGGGATTACTGCTTCCCATATGTAGTACTTTACATTTGTCAATGTTAAACTTCATTTACCATCTCTCAGCCCATCTGCTTAACTTTTCTAGGTCCTGTTGCAGCAGCGTACTGTCATTAGTGTCATTAATGACCCTGCCAACCTTCATATCATCTGCAACTTGGACATTAAGCCTGATATACCATCATCAATATCATTTATAAATATAGAAAACAAAAAGACCCAACACTGAACCCTGGGGATTCCACTAATAACATTAGTCCACGAAGAGCAGTGTCTATTGATTACCACTCTCTGTCTTCTCCCACTCAACCATCCCCTTATCCATAGCAGCAATTTGCCTCCAGTGCCACACTGCTACTGTTTGTGCAGCAGTCTTCCATGTGCAAGAGTATCAAAGGCTTTTCTAAGATCCAAATATATGATATCAATGTTATTCTTTACATCCAGTTCCTTTGTGACTATATCATAGTAACCAATCAAATTAGTCAGAGAAGACTTCCCCTTAACAAACCCATGCTGTGTCCGAGCTATAACTGAAGTCTTGTCTAGATGATCCTGCAATGCTTCTTTAACCAGTGCCTCCATTAATTTCCCTGGAACAGAAGTTAAACTAACATGTCTAATTACTTGAGTCTCCCTTTGATCCTCCTTTGAGACAGAGAGATTGAGATTAGCCTATGATCTGAAGAAATCTCAATGGTCTGAAGAAAACTCACCTAAAAAAAGAAAATGTGGAACCATTTAAAACTAGTAAGGGCTAGTTGAATAGATTTAAAATCCAGAGAGACGCTGCATGCAAGTGCAGGTCAAGGAGCCGAAACTTTCAAATAAGAACTTATTAAAATTATTGAAGAGGGGTATTATGTATTGTACTTCTGAAGATTTAACATAGATGAAGCAGGCCTTGGAAAAGAATGCCTAGAAAGAAGTTTCATATTGAACGGAGAAAAAACATGCCAAGTTTCAAAGCAGCAAAGGATCAGTTGACTTTATTGTTGGGTGGTAACGCTGCGGTGGAATTTAAAATTAAAACCCCTTTTAGTTTACCAGGAAGAGGGCCAAAGTACAACCCAAAATCGACACATTTTTCATGATTAAATTCATCAATTAAATTAAATCAATTTAGATCAGTTAAATTCATGATTTTAATTGGAATTTTAAGTTTAACTTTGATATGTAAGTAGTTACCACATAATGTATGCAGAATATTTTTTATGTACAAATATTTGAATATTAAATATTTTGACCGACATTTGTGCATCTTTTCACTACCGTTTATTACTGATTTATTAAAAAACGTATGGCACCAACCGCAACTCACAAATACACATGTTACCTAATGGGAATGCGGCACTCACTTAGCACAGATTCACTGAGCACTCTGTTTTTCCAGAACAAATTATCAGCATTAAGCGGGGATCACCTGTATTATCTGTGAAAATCTGATTATTTGCACATAATTAGATGGTCATATATGGACATAATTAGATGGTCACCCCTTTTGCCAATCTCACCATGAGGGTTACCCTTCTTTGGACCTGTTCAAGAAGCTCACTGTCTTCTTTTAGTTAAGGTCTCCATACTTGGATACAGTATTCCAAGTGCAGTCTTATTATTTCCTTATACCGTGGGATGATCTCCTCCCTATCTCTACAGATTATTGTTTGATAAATCATCATTAGGACACCATGGGCTATTCAGGTACCTGTTTACATTTCTCATAGAACTTCATATTTACCTGTATCATAAATCCAAGATCCTTTTCTTCCTCTATGTTTTTAATTCAACCACATTGGGTGTACAGGTTATTTTGGGGTTCATTTCCAAAGACCTTGCATTTTGTTACATTTAAACATAACTACCACTTTTCCAATCATCCTTCAAGCCTGTTCAGGTCACCTGAAGGGGTGCTGCTGCTGCTGTAACAAATCGTTACTGGCTCTCCCAATCTTAACATCATCTGCAAATTTTGACATCATGCCATTTGTGAAACAAAAATTATGATATTACACCAATCTGAAGAATGCCCATGAATCACAACCCTCTACCTCCTGCCATGCAGCCACCCTCTGATCTCTTAAAATCTTTCTAGTAATCCCAACATGTTCCAGCTTATGCACTATCCTCTCACGAGGGACTGAGTAAAATGTGTTGCTAAAATCCAAATAAACTATATTGAAATTGTTCCCTTCATTTAGCTCATGAGTAACTGTGTAAAAATAGCCTACTAGGTTAGTTAAACACAATTTTTTCTTAATAAAGTCATATTCTGTCTTTCAGAACATTATTTCTACCAAAATGTTCCTGGATTTCACTCTGAATCATTGCCTCTAAGATTTTCCATGACACTAACTTGTCTTTAGATATTGATTCTCTTTGTGCTGGCTTGATGTTTTGGTGATACAATGGCCAATCCAAAGGCATCTCTCCTGAATGCAATAATTCCTTCATAATTAACTTTGATGATTCAGTGCACTCTCTGGTCACCTCTGCATTCTGTTCAATTGACAGATGCCATGTAGTACCTTAAACTGTCATAGACATCTTTTTCTGAAATTCAAACCTGTGCTTTTCCCTTTAACTACTGCAACAACTTCCTTCATTTTCCAAGTAACAATTTGTATGGTTCCTGTACTGCAACCTCCATATCATTAGATTTTGAGTATAGAACATTAGGTTTAGAATATTCTGTCCCCCTAGTTGTTGTTATGGGAGCTTCTGGTAGTGGTGGTAGTAGTGGCATGTGATGCAAGAAAGCAAGTGTATGAGCTTATGCAGCATCAGCCAAAAAAAAAAAAAAAAAATCACACCATTCCCTCCAAATGCCTGTCCAGTTCCTACTTAAATTTATTCAACCTATCAACTTCCACAACGACAGATGGAAGTTTGTTCCAGCAATTAACCACTGGCTGGCTAAAGGCAAATTTCCGCACATCTATTCTACATTGTCCTTTCTTAATTTGAATTTATGCCCCCTTAGATTTGTAATCTGAACAAGTGGAAGGATCCCATCAGAATTCAGCGTGATCAACCCATTCAAGGCCTTATACCCTCAATCAGATCACTATGCAGGTGCCTAGTCTCCAGCCACTGCAATTTGCAGCACTTAAGCCTCTCTTGGTAAGAGGATCCCTTCATTCCCCTCACCAATCTTGTTGCCCTTCTCTTTACACGCTCAAGTAAATCTACATCCTTCCTAAAATGAGGCCTCCAGACCTGCACGCAGTACTCAAGGCGTGGCCTGACCATTGCCTTATACAGAGGGACAATCACATTCTTCTCCCTACTAGCAAAATTCCTATATATCATTGACAAAACCCCATGACCTGCCCTGGCATCTTGTCTGCATTGCTCAGAAAACTTCATATTTGCCTGCACAATTACTCCCAGGTCTTTTTCATTTTCTACCACCTTAAGTGTAGTACCACACAGTTGGTATGTTTCTCTGGGGTTACTTCTACCCATATGCAGTACTTTGCATTTGTCAAGGTTAAACTTCAGTTGCCACTTCTTAGCCCATCTGCCCAAATTATCTAGATCCTGTTGCAGTAGCACACTGCCATTAACAACCCTCTCAACCTTTGTATCATCTGCAAACTTCGACATTAAGCCTGATATACCTTCATCAATATCACTGATAAATATACAACACAACAGTGGACCCAACACAGAACCCTGTGGGACTCTACTAATAACATTAGTCCATGAATTAGCACCCTCTGTCTTCTCGCACTTAACCATCCTTTTATCCATTGTAGCAGCTTACCCTTAATACCATTCTGCTCCAATTTGTACAATAGTCTTCCATGTGCAACAGTGCAAGGGCTACTTTGGCCATATTGCACCTAGTCCCCCCCCTAGTATTTTCTGTAACATACTGGTACAAATAATAGTCATCTAGTTTATTTAAAAATTTTGTTATCTGTAGTCAGTTTCTTTCTCACTTATTCCAATCAGTTAGGGGCAAATTGAAATCACCAATAATAAGACCCGCACTTTTCATCTGCCTGGAATGTCAGGATTGAAGTAAGAGTGAACAGAAGGCACTGGTTAAAGAAGCATTGACAAGACTTCAGTTATAGCTGAGACACAGCATGGATTTGTTAAGGGGAAGTCTTGTCTGACCAATTTGATTGGATACTATATGATGTCATCACAAAAGAACTGGATACAAAGAATAATTTTGATATATCTTTTGATCTTAGAAAGGCTTTTGATACTGTTGCACATGAAAGACTGCTGCACAAATTGGAGCAGTGTGGCATTGGATGCAAATTGCTGCTATGGATAATAGGATGATTGAGTGGGAGAAGACAGAGTGGTAATCAATGGACACTCCTCTTCGTGGACTAATGTTATTAGTGGAGTCCCCCAGGGTTCAGTGGTGGGTCCATTGTTGTTTTCTGTATTCATCAGTGATATTGATGATGGTATATCAGGCTTAATGTCCAAATTTGCAGATACGAAGGTCGGCAGGGTTGTTAATGACACTGACAAGTATGCTACTGCAACAGGATCTAGAAAAGTTGAGCAGATGGGGCTGAGAGGTGGAACTGAACTTTAACATTGACAAATGTAGAGTACTGCATATGGGAAGCAGTAACCCTAAAGTAAAGTATCAACTGTGTGGTACTGCACTGACAGTGGCAGAGAGTAAAAAGGACCTGGGGGTTAATTGTGCAGGCAGATATGAAGTTTTCTGAGCAGTGCAGATGTTCTGCAAGAGTAACTCATGGTGTCTTGTCAATGATATACAGGAATTTTTCTAGCAAGGATAAGGAGGTGATTATCCCCTTGTATAAGGCAATGGTCAGGCCAAACCTTGAGTACTGTATACAGGTCTGGAGGCCTCATTTTAAGGAGGATGTAGAGCTGTTGGAACGAGTACAGAGAAGGGCAACAAGATTAGTGAATGGAACGAAGGGTTGCTCTTACGAAGAAAGGCTTAAGTTTTGCAGATTACAGTGTCTGGAGACTAGGCACCTGCGAGGTGATCTGATTGAGTTGTATAAAGCCTTCAATGGCTTGAGCATGCTCAATGCTGATGGGTTTCTTCCTCTTGCTCAGAATAATCGCTTGAGAGGGCATAAATTCAAATTGAGGAAAGACAGTTGTATGATACATGTGCAGAAGTTTGTCTTTAGCCAGCAGGTGGTTGATTGCTGGAACAAATTTCCATCTGTTGTTGTAGAAGTTGATAGGTTAAATAGATTCAAAGCAAAGCTTTTGGAGCTTTTGGTGAAATGAGAAGGGTGTGTGTGTGTGTGGTTTATTTTGGCCGATGCTATATAAGCTTGCTTTCTTGCATAAACCCCCCCCCCAAAAAAAACTACACATAAAATTTGATGTTTGGGGGGGGGGGAAGATTGTGAACTAATATTTGATAAATAATGAAGCTTACCAGCTGTTTGGATGGATCGCCATTGAAGTAGTCTCCTTAAAACTCTTCACACAGATTCCAATCCTTCTGTGGAATCTGGATTCATTCCTAATGGGCACCTCTTTTGGAATTGCTAATAGTTCCTTCTTACTCTCGGAATTTCCTTAGTTTCGCAAATCTGTAACCTTTCAAAGTGTATTTAAGCTTGGGAAACAAAGAAAATCACAATCACAAGAAAATCAAATGGTGGATGGTGGGGGAGGCACAATGTTTACAATTTCACAAGTAATTCATGAATGTCAATGCTGAGGGTGCAGGGGCATTGCCTTGATGCAAGTGCCAGTTCCCTGAAGCCCACTTCCCTGGCAGAGGCCTCTAGCTTCCCACATTGCAATTGCCATAGAACTGTTTGTGCTTATCCTGGTTTACTCTTAGTTGTCTGACGGCACCAAGGGTTCCCCCCATATTCTGGCTCACTGTGTGGCCTTGTCCCTTTAAAAAAAAATGCATAATGATCAATTCCCTGTGAGTCAAAAATATGATAAACATGATCTTCACATTTCACCATATTACCTTACATTTTTAAGCCTTGAAAAAGCCAGTCTTCCATTGAGAGGAGCAATAGGGCATTTGTCATTATAATAATAAAGTGACGATTTGTCACCAGTAGTGATGGAAACCAAAGTGAGTTAGTAGCAGCAACAACACGTTGATGGAAATCTTGACACCTTAGAACTCACCATCCTGTGATCAATAGTGAGGATACAATGGGTACAGACTTGGCTGAAATGTGTCATATTCCCAAATCTAGTTGAAATTAATTGACATTTCCTGTGTGGGAAATACATGTTTCAGTATCAGTTTCATGGATGGTTAAATGTTGATCACTCCTGCTTAAATCAAGTACCAGAGTGGCTAAATGGTTAGTTTTGAAGATGAGGGACAACCAGAATGAGGATCATATTCACCTTCTTTAAACTTTGTGAAGCACTGAAAACTCTTTGAACAATAAATGGCATCATTTCCATAAGCTATTTTTACCGCTGTGTGCTTCTGTTACACTTTATCCTAATTTCGTACAAATTTGCTACCCAGTAAAATCATTAATTTTAAACTATGATGAAACACATAAACCAACTTTTATTGAGTGTGCGATGATTCAGACTGACTGCAAATAAATGATTCCTGCATTATTATTTCTAGATGAGTCAGCAAACAAGTTGCAGCGAATTGCAACTCATCGTGACTATGCAATTTCAAGATACAAATTCACTCCCTGAACTTTATGTTCACTTCTCACTATTTGCATGTGCACAGTTTTTATTTATGACATTGGACTGCTTCCACTGTCTTCTTGTTACCTGTTGAACTACTGCATTTGGATTTTGATATTATTAAATTTATTTCCAGGTGCTGCTGCGGTATCTTCATTATTTGCTGATGTCTTCTTTTAATCCATCACATGAGGAACCAAGCACTCTCCAGGTGTGTAATATTTTCGCTTAAGATTCTTAAAACAGTAGTTTTAAGGAAAAAATTTATTGTTAATGTCAAAAATTTTAAACCTCCAAAGTTTAATTTCATATTTCATTCTTTGCTGTTAATTATAATTATTACTGAATTTTCATAAACTAAGTAGAAAGAATTGATATTCATAAAATATTTTCATATGTTACTTGTTCCTTATGCTTGTTCAAATTTATTGTTGTCGTTATAGTATTTAAATTGTCTAGGTCGTTTATCTGTGCTTGTGTGGCAGAATGAATTTGTTAACCACCACACATTTATAGTTAATCCTCTATTAATGGGGAATCGTAAGAAAAGTTTGTGAGAAAAATAAATCCAGTGGCATCCCTATCCCTTCTCGGACAACCACATAAGGAGACTTAAGCTTAAATTGAAAAAGTACTGCTGCAGGATAGATGTGTGAAAATTTGCTTTGTAAACTCTAGCCTGAAGATCTGTTGCTAGTACAATAGCCTTAGGGTTCTGTTAATAACATGCAGGAACTTTGCCAGCGGGGACTAAGAGGTGATTATCTGATTATATAAAGTAATGATTGGGGTTGGGCTATATCTTGAATATTGTACAGAGGTTTCAAAACCTTATTTTTGGTAGGATTTAGATCTTGTTGGAAAGGGCACAGGGAAAGGCAATGAGATTATTTGGAGGAAGAGAATATTCTTACCAAGAAAGGCAGATAGTCTATAAATTGCAACATTTGGAAACTAGGCATCTGGTGTAGTGACCTGAAATCTTTCAGGCTTAAGGCTTTAAAAATTTTCAGTAAACTTAAATGCTGATGGCATCTTTACTTAGATTTCACACACAAGAGGAACATAAATTTAAATTGCAAATGATTGGTTTCAGAAATTTGGATTTACCCAAAGAGTAATTGGCTGTTATAATAAATTTTTCATCTAATGTTGTGGAGGCACGCAGGGCTCACATCTGGTGAGTATGGGAATGGCACACCCAGGCTCCTGATCTGGATATCATTATTTTTCCCTTTCTTGATGATTCCCTACGTGTCTCTCTCTCTCTCTCAGGGTAACTCAGAAATTTTTTTTTGTCTGGTGCAGCAAAAGCCTCAGGCTTCCTTGCACCATATGGCTAATTGTAATAATAATAATAATGTGTGTAGTTTTGAGTAAATTTAAAGAAAGATTGGCAAAATGACACTGATAAATTTTTATTTATTTTTTCCTGGTAAAGTAAGATCATTTTTTTAACGAAATTTAAAAACCCTTGATTACAAAAGTAATATAGTACTTCCATGTCATTTTGTAGTTGAACACTTGATATAATATTTGCAAAATATAGTAGTAGTATTCACCATATAGTTCAAGGAAGCCACAGGTTTTGCCGCACTGGCAAAAAAAAAAAAAAAAAAAAAACCCCCAACCTTAGTTGGGGTTTTTTTTTTTTTTTTTTTTTTCTTTGTGAGAAAACAAATCGTATGCTTCCCTCCTCACACAGGTAAGTATATAGTAGACCTTTGAATTTATTCAAACTGTCAGACTCAACTACCTGAGAGGACAACTTGTTCCAGCTATCAGCAACTCGCTGGCTAAAAGAACTTCCTATAATCTAAACCTGAAGTTCTGGAATTGTATATAATGGTGAAAATTCCACCTTCATTCATTTTACTAATTCTTCTCACAGCATTTGAGACTTTGAGGTTGTCACAGACATTCTTTCAGTTATGCAGACAAGCTGTACTTGCTACTTGGGAGTCTGAAACACTGATGAAACTGATATTCAGGTGACACTCAAGTCAAGTGGACCCAATTTCGGCAAAGTCCGGGCGGTCTGTGACAGCCAAATCCTCTGCCTGCACATTCATTATGGTGGGACTGTTAGTAATCCTAGGTATAATCCACAAGCATACTGTGGGTGACCACCCAAGTGTCAACCAAGCAGGGGTCAAGGTGTGGCGCCAACACCACATGGAGGAATGCTGCCCCCCCCTCTGTGTTACCAGACAATAGTAGGTGGTAGATGACTCTCATCAACCGGTGCAATACCACCACTTTGCTTATTGGAGGCTTGAAGTGGAGGAACCCATGTTTAGTCTCCAGAGCTAAGTTCCAATCAACTCTATCCCATCTCTTCCATCATGTAGTATGACTGATGACTTTTGAGGTTATGATGGACAACATGGCGAGATCCAATCTTCCATACATTCAAGGGTTCAGATCTAAAATGGTGTTCGCAGGCCGACCGCTAGTTAGTACACCGGACCGAACCTATCAGTAACCCTTTAGGAGGCTTCCAGATCAGCTAGTGTATAATCTTACAACCTCTACTCTGCCAGACAGTCTGGGGGGGGGGGTCCGAGTAGTGTGTATGCAGGGGGTCATTGTCAAGGTCACGTTATGTCAAGGATCTGGGTATATTCTTACCATGTGTACACCATACCCAAAAATTTCATTACTTCATACAGCTAGCCCCCCCCCCCCCACATTTTCTTACTATTGAATACACCATGAATTGTCAAACTAATAGAATAAGCTTATCTGCGAAAAGATCTTAACCTCCCAAACACTTCCTAGTTCATTTCACAAATATATGTGGTCTCAATTCTAATCTGAACGATATCCATTTCCACTTACAGTATGCCAAACGGCATCTACTTTTTCTGACAGAATCTTATCGGTTGATTCAACTACTATTCATCTCAGTTGTCCAAACTATTCACTGTATGATTCCTTTCGTCTCAAAGGTGGTACTTGTGCATATGTCCATTCCGATATTCCCTGTCAGAGACTTGGTAATTTGGAATCTCCTCTTTTCGATCTTCTCTGGCTTAAAATATCTCTACTTCATTACGTCAGATTCATCTGTTGTCTTTACCATTCTCCCAACTCCATTAATCACCTGGAGCTTTTTGACTTCCTCTCTTTACAACTTTACTTTCTCCAGTTCAACTTTCCTAACAGTGTGATGATTTTAATGTTCACAACTCCAGCTGGCTTCCGTTTTCTAATCACACTGACCCAGCTGGTCGAGATGCTGAGGCTTTTGCAATTACTAATGACCTTGCACAGATTGTTCATTTACCTATAAGAATACCGGACAATCCTAACCATAAAGCCTGATCTTTTTCTCGCAAACAACCTTTCTAAGTACACGATTGAAGTGAGTGGTCCTTTAGGCACCTCAGATCATAATTTGGTGATTATCTCTTCTCCAATGGAGCCTTTATCTCATGGCAATTCCCAACCTTGTGTTGTTTGGTATTACAAGAATGCAAAATGGGATGACCTGCGAGATTTCTTTTCCTTGGTCCGACTACTGTTTTAAAACTTCTGTTGTCAATGTTTGCTGAGATCATGTCAGTGAAATTATCCTTGTAGGAATGGAATCCTTTATCCCACTCCCCACTTTAAAATCTCGTCCTTTATCTAATCCTTGGTTTTCCAATAAATGTGCTAAGGCCGTTCAGGAGAAGAATGTTGCATATCGTAATTGGCTTGTTTCCAATTCTTCAGTTTCATTTTCTGCCTACACCAAAGCTTGCCACAATTGTAAAGCAGTTATTAAAAACTAAACTAGATTTTGAACAGGCTAAGAGTAGAAAGCTTTCTTCTTGTCCTAATGGTAGCCGAGCATTCTGGTCTCTTGCCAAAGCTATTGGCCTGAACTTTTGCCCCTCTCTGTCAAAAGCAGATGGTTCTGTTGTCACTTTGGCCAAGGATAAAGCTAACCTGCTAACATTCCATTTTTCTTCCAACTCGTGGATTAATGATCTTGGTAAAATAACTCCCACCATTCCCAACACGCTCCATTCAATGCCTCCTGAGGTCTTCCGTCAAAAGGATGTCAAGGATTTTAACGAATCTTGATGCTAAGAAAGCTCCAGGTCCTGATGGTATTTCTCCACTTGTTCTCAAAACCTGAGCTCCCGAACTTACTCCTGTTCTTTGCTGCCTTTTTTACTTTCTTATTCCAAAGGTGTTTTTCCTTCTGCTTGGAAATTTGCTCATATCCAGCCAGTTCCTAAAAAGAGTGACAAATCCCTCCCATCCAGTTATTGTCCCATTGCAATTACTTCTACTCTTTCTAAAGTAATGGAGAAATCAATTAACCACCAACTCTTAAACCACCTAGAAACCTTCCGTCTAATCAACGATCACCAGTATGAATTCCGTCAAAGTCGATCCACTGGTGATATCCTGGCTTATGTTACCCATTTATGGACTAATTCAATGGAAAAGTTCGGTGAAACACAAGCTGTTGCTCTAGACATCTCAAAGGATTTCGATTGTATTTGGCATAAAGGTCTTCTAAACAAGCTTACATCTTATGGTTTGCCAACTATTTTTTGTAATTGGTTATCCAGTTTTCTCTCTGATCGCTCACTGAGGGTGATGGTAGATGGTTCTCTGTCTTCTATGCTCTCCACTAATACTGGTGTCCCCCAAGGTTCAGTTCTTTTCCTCTTGTATATTAATGATCTTCTTCTTCTTCTTCCATTGACTGGAAATCCTATCCATAGTTTTGCCGACGATAGCACATTGCATTCAACTTTCCAATTTGAGAAACCTTGCCCTGTTCAATCAGCTTCAACTTCTTGAATATCCACTACCAATTCCTTAAATGTCGATCTCCAGGTAATTATCCAGTGGGGCAAAGACAACTTAGTTGATTTCAATCCTTCTAAAACTCAGTCTTTTCTTATATCTCGCAAAAAGGATTGTTCTGCTCCTATGCTTTGGTGACACTCCAATTTCTGGGCAAGTTGATATATCTCTTTTGGGGATTACCCTGACGTCTAATATTTCTTGGCACAAGCACATTACAAATATTGCTTCCTCTGCATCTAAAAAACTTGGTTTTCTCTTTCACTCTTGCCGTTAATTTTCTTCCAAACAGCTGTTCACTCTGTAGAAATCGCAAATCTGCCCTACCATAGAATATTGTTCCCACATCTGGGGTGGTGCACCCAAATCCTCTCTCGGGCTTTTAGATTCCATTTAGAAGAGGGCAGTTAGATTAATTAATGACTCATCTCTAACAGAGTCTCTCCACTCCACTCGCTGTCTCATAGGTGTACTGTTTCTGCTGCATGCCTTTTCTACAAATATTTCCTTGGGCACTGTTTTTCTGAATTGACTTCTATAATTTCCACTCTCTCTTTCAAAACAATCTAAATGCGTGCCGTCACCAGCCAACATCCATTTACTGGAACATTTCTGGAACAACTTCCTTCATATGTGTTTCCTGAAAATTACAGTCTTCAGAAGTTCAAGTCTAAT